>NC_143133.1:23496969-23648484 GCF_059928025.1 Delphinapterus leucas
CATACAAACAAAAGCTGAGGGAGTTCATAACCAATCACTAGACCAGCCTTATACAAAATGTTACAGAATACTATATTACTGAAATGGTAGTGGGTAAATAACTTAATTCTAGTATAAAAGTTAAAATATTAAAAATAACTATAACTAAAAATATGTTAAAGATACACAACATAAATAGATTTTAATTGTGACAACACCTAAAACATGGGTGGATGAGAAGTTAACAGTTTTTGTGTGGAACTGAACTTAAATTGTTATCAGCTTAAAATATATTATATTTTATGTAAGTCCCAATGTAACCCACACACACATAAAATAGCTAAAGAAGTTACAAAAAAGAATTGCAGCATATCAATAAAAAAATTCAGGAAAACACAAAGGAAGATAGCAAGAGAGGAAAAGATTCTCCCCTCCCCCAAAAAAGACTAAAACACCAAAGAAAACAACAAAATGACAATAGTAAATTATTTTCTATCAATAATTATTAATAATTTAAATGTAAATAGATTAAACTCCCCAATCAAAAGGCATAGTGAGGGTGATCAAGATGTGGAGTAAGAGGATGTGGAGCTCAACTTGCCCCAGTGAACACATCAAAAATGTATCTACATGTGAAAAAATTCTCACTGAAAACTAATGAAAATGGCAGAAAGACTCCTGTACAGCAAAGGCTGTAAAACAGATACACATGTAACTGTGTAGGAAGGGAAGAAAGGCAATCTGGTCAGGACCTGTGCAGGTAGGAGGAGACTCAAAGGAAAAGGGTTATTGTACTGGCAGACACACACCTGGGGGAGTTAGCAAATTGAGCCACAGACTGGACATCCTAAGTCTGGGGTCCTACATGGAAGAGACAAACCCCCTTGGCTGGCTGGAGAGCTGATGCGACAGATAGAAAGACTGGAGAAGGTTGGACTCTGCTCATGAGTAGCATGTGTAGGCTAGCCCCCAAGGCAGGTTGAAGAGAGGTCGGCCCTAGCAGTTGGCAGGTTTCTTGCAATGGACTTGCCATGTGCTCCAGCCTGAGTTGAGCGAACACCCCAGTTCCACTCACTCCAAACTACAGCATGGCACTGGATCTGAAGCAGCCAGGACTGGGTAAAAGACTCAAAAATGGGAAGAAAAGGCAACCCAGTCCCAGGGTAGACCCTGTGTTGGACTGTGGTGGCCATTGTTGGCATTTACATAAGTGGTGCCCCAAAGCAGCCCAGATTTCTTATGGCAGATGCAGGGCCACAGCTCACCACCCTACCATACATGCAGAGAAACTCTATGGGCCCTGCCTCATGTGCAGAGTGGTGCCAGAACAGTGTGGGAGTGGTGGAGGCTGGGGATAGTGATCAGCTGTTAGAGACAAGGGGGTATTGCCCATGAGACAGTGCAGGGAGAGGTCTGCTCTAGTGGCTGACAGATTTCCCTTGACCATCTCACACTGTGCCTCAGCCCAGTGCCCCCAGCTCAAGCCAAGCAAATTCTCCAGCCCCACTCAAACCATACCACAGTGCAGCCCTGTGATGTCCAGGAAAAGGGAAAAGACTCAAGTGTGAGTTGCACCTGAGCAGAGCTGAAGATGCCTACACATGCAGTGCATCAGACCTCTGTATGTGCACAGGCCCCACTTCTTTCAGCACTCCCCTCCACTGGGGCTGAGGTCCAGGTACAAGGAGAGGAAAATTCATACACTTAAAGGAAATAGAACCAGCCCGAGTCCAACCATCAGGGCTTCTGCTCCAGCAACTTGGGATCAAACCCCACCCCTGACAGGGCAATGATAGGCACTAAACAGAGAGGACATCCCACCTCACACCTGGTGCCAGTCTCTAATGACTCCATCTCCAAACCCACCCACTACCAAGGTGATAGCTGCCAGCACATGCTGAGGAAAGACTAAACTGGCACCCACCACAAATCCAGCCCTCCCACCAAAAGCACTGGGCACATGCAGTCTGCATAGGGATGTTCCCACATAAGAAAACCTCTTCAAGACCACAATAGGTAACCATTTCACATAAATTGAGAGGCAGAGAAAGATAAGTAAAATGCAAAGGCAAAGGAACTACTCTTAGTTGAAAGAGCAAGAGAAAACTGTTGAAAAAATAATGAAACAGAAATAAACACTTTACCAGGTAAAGAATTCAGAACATGGTAATAAAAATGTTAACTGAAATGGTAAAAAGAATTGATCTAAACACTGACCATTTAAACGAGGAACTAGAAAATGTAAAAAACAATTCCATGGCTGAAATAAACACACTAGAAGGACTGAAAAGGAGAGTAAGTGATACAGAAGAATGCATAAGTGATTTGGAAGACAGAATAATGGAAATCAACCAATCAGAATAACAGAGAGAAGAACAAAATTTTAAAAATGAAAGCAATCTAAGAGATCTTTAGAACATTAGGCATTACAACATTTGCACTATACAGGTTCCAGAAGGAGAAGCAAGAAGGGGATCAAAAATATATTTGAAGAAATTATAGCTGAAAACTTCAATGCAGAAGAGGGAAATGGATATCCAGGTACAGGAAGAACAGAGGGTCCCAAACAAGATGAACCCAAACAGACCCACACCAAGTCATATCATAATTAAAATGGCAAAATTAAAGATAATGAGAGAATTCTAAAGACAGCATGAGAAAAACAAAGAGTCATATTCAAGGGAATCCCCATAAGGGTATATATTGACTTCTCTGTAGAAATTTTACAGGCCAGATGGCAGTGGCATGATATATTCAAAGTCCTAAAATGGAAAAACCTGCAACCTAGGATACTCTACCCAGCAAGATTATCATTTAGGATAGGAGAGATAAAGAATTTCCCAGCCAAACAAAAACTAAAAGAATTCATCAATACTAAACCCATCTGGAAAGAAATGTTGAAGGGTTTTCTCTAAATGGAAAAGAAGTAAGAATCTATAGGAAAAAGGGAAAATTCCAATAGGAAAGGCAAATATATAGTAAGAATTGAAGATATGTAGATCAAAAGAAAAAAGAGAAAAGCAGCTCTAACTATAATAAACAGTTAAGGGATAAGCATGAAGATTAAAATATGACATCAAAGACAAATGTGGTGAGAGGAGTAAAAAATGTGGATCTCTTAGAATGTGTTTGAGCTTAAATGACTACCAGTTTTAAACATTTTGGATCAGGATATAGGAACCCCACAGAACCACAAATCAAAAAGCTACAGGAGATATACAAAAAACAAAAAGAAAGGATCACAGGCATACTACTAAAAAAACAAAAAAATCAAACCGTAAAAGATGAAAAAAAAGAAAAAGAAACCAAAAGGGAAAACCATAAAAACAAGCAGAAAAAAAGTAATAAAATGGTACTAAGTACATATCTATTAATAATTACCTATAGTGTCAATGGACTAAATGCTCTGCTCAAAAGACATAGGGTGGCTGATTGGATAAAAAACCAAGACACTTCAATATACTGCCTAGAAGAGACTCACCTCAGGGCTAAAGATACACAGAGACTGAAAGTCAGGGGATGGATAAAGATATTTCCTGCAAATGGAAATGACAAGAAAGTAGGGATAGCAATACTCATATCAGGCAAAATAGACTTTAAAACAAAGATTATAACAAAAGACAAAAAAGAGCATTTTATAATAAAGGGATCAATACAAGAAGAGGATGTTACATTTGTTAACATATAGATATCCAATACAGGAGCACCTAAATATATAAAGCAAATACTAACAGACATAAAAGGAGAAATTGACAATAATACAATCATAGTAGGGGACTTTAACACCCTGGTAACATCAATGGACAAATTATCCAGACATAAAACCAATAAGGCAAAAACTGTCCTAAATGATACAATAGACCACTTGGACCTAATAGATATCTACAGGACATTACACCCCAAAAGAGAAGAATACATATTTTTTATTTTTTCAAGTGCACATGGAATATTCTCCAGGACAGATCATATGCAGGTCACAAAAGGAGTCTCAACAAATTTAAGAGGATAGATATCATATCAACAATACTTTCTGACCACAACAGTATGAAACTAGTATTAATCTAGAGAAAGAAAAATTGGAAAAGAACAAACACTTAGAGACTAAATAACATGGTACTGAAAAACTAAGGGGTGAATGGAGAAATCAAGAGGAAATCAGAAAATACATCGAGATAAATTACAGTGAAAAAAACAATTCCCGAAATTCTATGGGATGCAGCAAAAGCAGTTCTAAGAGGAAAGTTCATAGCAATACAGGTCTTCACAAGAAACAAGAAAAATCTCAAATAAACAACCTAATTACCTCCTAGAAAAATTAGAAAAAGAAAAAACAAATCCCAAAGTCAGCAGAAGAAAGAGAATAACAAAGATCAGAAAGCAAATAAGGTAGGAAAAAAATTAGAAAAGATAAATAAAACCAAGAACAGGTTTTTTAAAAGATAAATAAAATTATAAACCTTAACCAGGCTTACCAGAAGAAAAAAGAAAGGACTCAAATAAACAAAATAAGTGATGAAAGAGGAGAAATAACAACTAATACCACAGAGATACAAAAATATCATAAAATTATGAACAATTATATATCAACAAATTGGACAACCTAGAAGAAATGTACAAATTTCTAGAAACACACAACCTGCCAAGACTGACTCAAGAAGAGACAATTAGAACAGACTGATCACTAAGAGAGAAATCAAATACATAATTCAAAAACTCCCAGCACACAAAAGTCAGGACCAGATGATTTCAAAGGTGAATTCTACCAAATATATAAAGAAAAACTAATATTTATCCTTCAAAAACAATTCCAAAAATTTGAAGCAGATGAAAACCTCCCCAATTCATTGTATGAGGTCACCATTACCCTGATCCCCAAAACAAACAGACTACAAAAAAGAAAATTAGAGGCCAATAGCTTCAATGGATATAGGTAAAAATAATCATCAACAAAATACTAGCAAAGTGAATCCAACATATACAAGAAGGCTCATACCCTATCATCAAGTTGAATTTATTCCAGGGTCACAAGGATGGTTCAATATTCTCAAATCAATCAATATGGTACACCACATTAACAAAAGGAAGAATAAAAATCATCTCAATATATGCAGTAAAAGCATTTGACAAAATTCATTACCCACTCATGATAAAAGCTCTATGCAAAGTGGGTATAGAGGGAACTTATCTCAACATAATAAAGACCATTTATGACAAACTCACAGGCAACATCATACTCACTGGTAAAAAGCTTAAAGCCTTTCCTTTAAATTTAAGAACAAGACAATGATGCCCACTCTCACCACTTCAATTTACCATAGTATTGGAAGTCCTAGCCACAGTAATCAGATGAGAAAAAGAGATAAAAGTCATCCAAATTGGAAGGAAAGTGGTAAAAGTTTCACTATTTGCAAATGACATAATACTTTATATAGAAAAGCCTAAAGTCTCTACCCCAAATCTTTTAGAACTAATAAACAAATTCAATGAATTTACAGGGTACAAGATTAACATACAGAAGTCTGTTCTATTTCTGTACACTAATAATGAAATACCAGAGAGAAAAAGTAAAAAACAAACATTAATAAAATCACATCAAGAAAAATAAATACCCAGGAATAAACTTAACCAAGTATGTCAAAGACCTTTACTCTGAAAATTACAAAACATTCATGAAGGAAATTGAAGATGATACAAAGAAATGGAAAGAAATCCTGTGCTCTTTGATCAGAATTAATATTGTAAAATGGCCATACTACCCAAAGCAATTTATATATTTACATTATATTTAATGTAATCTGTATCAAAATACCCTTGCTGTTTTTCACAGAACTAATCCAAATAATCATAAAATTCTTATGAACTCACCAAAAACTACAAATTGCCAAAATATTCTTGAGAAAAAAAGAACAAAACTGGAGGTATCACCCTCCCTGTCTTTAGGCTATACTACAAAGTTACAGTAATCAAAACAGTATGGTATTGGTACAAAAACAGACACACAGAACAATGGAACAGAATAGAGAGCTTAGAAATAAATCCATGAACTTATAGTCAATTAATCTACAACAGAGGAGATAAGAATATTCAATGGAGAAAAGACAGTCTCTTCAGAAAGTGTTGCAGGGAAAACTGGACAGCTAGAAGTAAAACAATAAGATTAGAACATTCCCTGACAGCATATACAAAAGTAAACTCAAGGTGGATTAAAGGCCTAAATGTAAGACCTAAAACAATAAAACTACTAGCAGAGAACATAGGCAGAACACTTTGACATAAATCATAACAATATATTTTTGGATCTGTCTCCTAAGGAAAAAGAAATAAGTGCAAAAATAAACAAATGGGACCTAATTAAACAAAAAATCTTTTGCACAACAAAGGATATCAATGACAAAACTGAAAGATAACCTACAGAATGAAAAACTATTTGGAAATACTTTGACTGACAAGTGGTTAATATTCAAAATACATAAACAGCTCATACTACTCAAGATCAAAACAACAAACAACCCAATCAAAAAATGGGTAGCAGACCTTAATAGACATTTTTCTAAAGAAGACATACAGATAGCTAACAGGAACATGAAAAGATGATCAACATTGATAATTATTAGAGAAAGGCAATTCAAAAGCACAATGAGATATCACTTCACCCCTGTAATAATGGCTATCATCACAAAATCTACAAATAACAAATCTTAGAGAGAATGTGGAGAAAAGGGAACCCTTACATACTATTGGTGGGAATGTACATTAGTGCAGCCATGATGGAAAACAGCATGAAGGTTCCTGATAAAACTGAAAACAGAACAACCATATGGTCCAGCAACTCCACTAATTGGAAAGGTTACATGAACCCCAATGTCCTAGCAGCACTACTTACAATAGCCAAGATATTGGAGCAACTCAAATGCCCATCAACATATGAATGAAGATGTGAGACTATATATATACATATAAAAGTCTATATATACACATATAGACTACATACATATACATACATACACACACACAAATGGACAAAGATGTGACACACACAATGGAATATTATTCCGTCATTAAAAAGAATAAAATTCTTCCATTTGCAGCAACATGGATGCACCTAGAGTATATTATGATCATTAAAATAAATCAGACATCATACAGTATTTGTCTGTCTCTATCACTTATACATGGAATGTAAAGAAGAATACAAATGAATGTATATGCAAAACAGAAACAGACTCACAATTATAGAAAATAACCTAGTGGTTACCAAAGGAGAAAGGAAATGGAGAGGCACAAATTAGAAGTATGGGATTAAGAGACATAAACTGCTATGTATAAAATATATAAGCAACAGGATATATTTTATAGCACAGGGAATTATAATGATTATCTTGTATTAACTTTTAATGGAGTATATCCTGTAAAATACTGAATCACTATTCTGTAAACCAGAAACTAATGTAATATTGTAAATCATTTATACTTAATTAAAAAAGAATTTAAAAAAGGAAAATAAAAAGTAGAAGGTATCTTATTGACTGGAGGCCACATAATCAACCTTGTTTGGGATGGGAATGAACAAGGAAATAAATATAGTGTTCAGAACTGGCTTGGCCTTTGGGTATATATGTAATGATATATGTACTGTGTTTCTGGTCAAGTAGATCATTTACAGGGACATGAAAGTTATTTAAGGTTTTTTTTTTATGAACTGGTGCCCTGGGTACGAGAGGCTCCATTTTAGAGCTAAAAAATAATTTCAATATTATTAATAAAAATAAAACTACTTTCAGGATAAAAAAAGACATGATGAGGCTGAATGGATTAAAAACACAAAACCCAACTATAGTTGATCCTTGAACACATGGGTTGAAACTGTGCAGGTCCACCTATATGTGGGTATTTTTCAATAGTAAATACTGTAGTACTGCACAGTCCAGGGTTGGTTGAATAAGCAGATGTAGAGGAACCACATATCTGAAGAGCCAACTATAAAAGGATAGTCCATGTAATCAATAACCAAAGAGAGCAGGGATGACTATACTTTTATCACATAAATACTCTTTAAGTCAAAAACTGCCACAAGAGGCAAAGGACATTATAACGATAAAAGGGTCAACAAGAAGGATGATATAATAATTACAAATATCTATTCAATCAACAGGCTCTGGTGCTAGGTGCATATATAGATGCATATAAATTTATATATACCTTTATATATCCACTTACATACATATATAATATCTAATATATATACATATATAATGTATACTTATAAATAATATATGCTATTTTATATAAATAATATATATTATAAATACATATATGCATATATTTATATGAAGCACATGTTGACAGAAGTGAAGAAGAAATAGATAGCAGTACAATAATAGTAAAATACTTTAATACCCCATTTTCATTAATGGATAGAACTTCCAGAGAGAAGATTAATAAGAAAATATGTGACCTTAAACAACACTGTAGATCAAATAATTCTAACAGACATATACAGAATATTCCACCTAACAGCAACAGAATACACATTCTTCTCAAGTGCACACTGATACTTCTCCAGGATAGATCACAAGTTAGGTCACCAAACAAGTCTTGAATTTAAGAAGATTGAATTCATACCAAGTACTTCTTCTTACCAGAGTGGAATGGAACTAGAAATCAATAGCGGAAGAAAAATTGAAAAATTCACAAATATGTGGAAATTAAGAACACATTCCTGAACAACCATTGGATCAAAGAAGATATCAAAAGTGAAATTAAAAAAATACCTCTAGACAAATAAAAATGAAAACACAACATATGAAAAATTATGGGTTGCAGAAAAAGTACTACTAAGAGAGAATTAAATAGCCTTAAATGCCTACATTAAAATTGTTCTAAAAATTCTTAAACAAGTTAACTTTACACTTCAAGAAATTACAAAAAGAAAAAAGACTAAGCTCAAAGTTAGCAGAAGGAAGAAAATAAAGATTAGAGCAAATATACATGAAAGAGAAAATAGAACAATAACAGAAAAAAACAGTAAAACTAAAAGTTGGTTTTTGAAAAGATATGTAGAATTGACAAATCCTTAGCTACAGTAAGAAAAAAGAGAGAAGATTGATGACACAAAATAAAAAGGATCTAAGATACTAGTATGAATAATTATATGCCAACAAATTGGATAACCTAGAAAGAATAAACTGCTAGAAACATAAAACTCACCGAGACTGAATTATGAAAAAGTAGAAAGTATGAACTGACATTTAACTAGTGATTAAATCAATAATCAAAAACATTCCAATAAAGAAAAGCCCCCAACCAGCTGCCTTCACTGGTGAATTCTACCAGACACTTAAAGATAGTTAATACCAATATTTCTCAAACTCCTCCAAAAATAGAAGAGGTTGGATCATTTCCAAACTCAATTAATGAGTTCAGCATTACCCTAACACCAAAGCCAGGCAAAGACATCACAAGAAAACTGCATACCAATATTCCTGATGAAAATAGTTGCAAAAATCCTGAACAACATATTGGCAAACTGAATCCAACTGTATATTAAAGGATCATACTTCATGACCACGTAGGATTTATCTCTGGGATGCAAGGATTGTTCAACATATGGAAATCAATTAATATGATATACCACATTAACAGAATAAAGAATTAAGAAAATCAAAAGATTGTCCCAATAAATGTAGGAAAATATTTGACAAAATTCACAACCTTTCATGATAAAAACTCTCAACAAATTAGGTTGAAAGTAGCAGAATAGAAGGAATAAAGGCTATACAGGACAAGCCCACAGCTAACATCATGCTCAACACTAGAAAACTGAAAACTTTTTTACTAAGACCAGAAACAAGGCAAAGATGCTCACTGTTGCCATTTCTATTCAACATTGTAATATGACTCCTAGGCAGAGTAGTTAGGCAGGGAAAATAAAGAAAGTGCATCCAAATTGGAAAGGAAAAAGTAAAATTGTCCTTGCTTTGCAGATGATATGACCTCAAGTATAGAAAACTCTGAAGACTCCATTAAAAAACTATTATAACTAATAAACAAATTTAGTAAAGTTGCAGAAAAAAATCAATAATGAAATAAGCCAGACAGAAGAAGACAAATACTGAATGGCATCACTTATACGTGGAATCTAAAATAAATAAATAAAAGCTGATTGCATACAAAGAATAGAATGGATGGTTGCCAGAAGTTGGGGGAGGAGGAAACAGAGATGTATGTAAAAGGGTACAAACATTTAGTTGTAAGAATAAATTCTGAGGATCTAATGTACAGCTGGTGACTATAGTTAATAATTTGGTATTGTATACATGAAACCTGCTGAGAGTAGATCTTAAACATTCTACACACACATACACACACACACACATACTCACAGAGTTAATTATTTGAGGTGTTAAATGTGTTAGTTATCTTGATCTTGGTAATCACTCCCCAAAGCATGCATATATATATATATAAATCATCCTTTTGTATACTTTAAATATATATAATTTTATTTGTCAATTATTCCTCAGTAAAGTTAGAGGTGAAATTAGTTGTGTTTCTATACACTAACAATGAACCATCTGAAAAAGAAATTTTAAAAAATACCATTTACAATAACACCAGAAAGAAAAAATACTTAGGAATAAACTTACCTAAGGAAGTGAAAGACTTGTATACCAAAAACTACACAGCACTGATGAAAGAAATTGACACAAACACATCAAATGTGTCCATGAAGTGGAAGATGTAATACTGTTGAAATGTCTACATATACCCAAAGAGATCTACAGATTCAGTGTAATCTCTATCAAAATCCCAACAGCATTGTTTTACAGAAACAGAAAAAAAGAAACAAAACACTTCTTTAATTCATATGGAACCATAAAATACCATGAATAACCAAATACATTTTGAGAAAAGGAATGAAACTGGAGGTATCATACTTCCTGATTTCAAAGTATATTACAAGTCTCCAATAATCAAAACAGTATAATGGTATAAAGACAAACATGTAGAACAATGGGACAGAATAGATTCCAGAAATAAATCCACACATATACAATCAAGTGATCTTCACAATGGTGTCCAGAATACACAATGGGAAAACAAATGGTTTTGTAAAGACTAGATATTCACATGACAAAAATGAAATTGGACTTGCTTTTTTAATCATACATAAATATCAGCTCAAAATGGATTAAAGACTTAAATGGAAGACTTGAAACTATAAAACTACTACAAGAAAACATAGGGAAAGAGCTTCATAACACTGGTTGTGGCAATGATTTCATGGATATGACACCAAATGCAGAGGCAGAAAACCCCCAAATAAACAACTAGGACTACATCAAACTAAAAAGCCTCTCTACAACAAAAGAAACAATCAACAGAGTGAAAAGACAACCTAACCAAATAGGAGGAAATACTTGCAAATCATAGATCTGATAAGGGTTAGTCTCCAAAAAATGTAAGGAATTCCTACAACTTAATAAAAACATAGCCTGATTAAAAAAAATGGGCAGTGGACTTGAATAGATATTTCTCCAAAGGAGACATACAAATAGTCAATAGGTCTATGAAAAGATGCTCTGCATAACTAAATCACTAGGGAATTGCAAATCAAAACAGCAATGAAATATTACCTCACACCCATCAGGATAGCTATTATCACAAAAACAAAAGACCACAGGGGTTGGCGAGAATGTGGAAAAATTGGAACAACTGTACACTGTTGGTGGGAATGTAAAATGTTACACCTGTTTTGGAAAACCGTATGGTATTTCTGCATATGATATAGCAGTCTTATTTCTGGGTATTTACTGAAATAATTTAAATCAGGAGCTCAAAAAGATATAAGTACTCCTACATTCACTGTAGCACTAATCCAATATAAATTTCCATCAACACATAAATGGATACAGAAAATGTGGTATATACATACAATGGAAAACTATTCAGTCTGTTAAAAAAAGGAAATTATGTAATAAGTGACAAAATAGATTAACCTGAAGGACATTATGCTAAATGAAATGAGCCAATCACAGAAAACAAATATTGCATGCTTCTGCTTATATGAAGTGCCAAAACAAATTCATAGAATCAAAAAAAATGTAATGGTAGTTGCCAGTATCTATCCCAATAGTCAACAATACATTGTATATTTAAAAATCCCTTAAGAAGGTAGAGTTCGGGCTTCCCTCGTGGCGCAGTGGTTGAGAGTCCGCCTGCCGATGCAGGGGATATGGGTTCGTGCCCCGGTTCGGGAAGATCCCACATGCTGCGGAGCGGCTGGGCCCGTGAGCCATGGCTGCTGAGCCTGCGCGTCCGGAGCCTGTGCTCCGCAATGGGAGAGGCCACAACAGTGAGAGGCCCGCATACCGAAAAAAAAAAAAAAAAAAAAGAAGGTAGAGTTCATGTTAAGTGTTCTCTGTAAAATAAAACAAATTTTTATAAAAAAGCAATTTTCACTCCCTTTTAACCATGTACGGGGACTGTCTAGCCCTAACTCTTACCCAAGACTCACACTCATATATCAACCTCCTACTTGGCACCTTCGCTTTAATGCCTTTAAAAGCCTCCCTTTTTTAAAAAAAAAAAGTTTACTAAAGCCAACAGAACACTTTGGAGAAATGATGTGGAATTAGGCTGTATATACTTATTTTAAAAAATTAGTTATATCTGTTTTTTATTATCTAGAATTTCTTGTAATTTCAGATGCAATAAATACCCCCAAACTGCTCTTTTGAAGACATTTATTTATAGTGTTACTTCATGAACAATAACATAAATTAGAGTTATACATTTTAAAAATATAATGATACTGAAATTAATAAAGGCTATTTCACTTATAACATTTTATATTACATATTACCCTTTGCACTGGCTCAGGGGCTGATTGTCCTCAGAGCGTGACCCCAGATCTGTCTCCTCTACTCCACATCAGGAGGTTGAACACTGAAAACTATTCCCAGCTTTTGTATGAGCTCATTTCCCCTTGAGTTTATCCAATTGGAGGCAACATTTAGAGAGTTGAGGGAAAGAGGAAGTGAAAAGATGAATATTTCACCATTGTTCTCTGTTTCTAATAGTGCATACCACTGCATCTAATTCTCTTCAGTGGCTTAAGGTCTTGTCCATGGACCTGCCATAGCTCCAACTTCTACAACTGAGCCTGGCTTCAGACACACTTCCTCCTCATTTTGTCCTTCTGTCCAAGGGGTGAGAGTGATTTCTTGCTCTCGCTAATATCAGGGTGGCCTAATGGCTATTTGGCTTCTCAGATCCTCCATTACTTGTCTAATTCTATGCATTACATACATTCTGTTTTTAAGTCTTAAAGTGGTTTCTGGTTTGTTGGTTGGACTCCAATCTCCCATTATAACAAACACTCAGCTGGTAAATTCTTGTGGCTATAAATTTCATGATTATATATTTGGCCATCATTTATACTTTGTTTCCCCAAAATTTATTATAATACTTTTAAATGTGATTTATTGTGTATTCAATGCCATTTGATTTTTTTGTTTACATGAGTTTTAAACTTAATTCTTAGAACTTTAGGTTCAATATCTCCTTTTCATTCTTCTTGATTAAATGGCAGAACAATTTCTCAAATATAAAAACCTCCTCATTCCTTTTATTACTATCTTTAGTTATCATAATTCAACTGGCATTTTCTATCATTTCAATGTATTTGCTTTGCTTTTCATTAGCAAATCCAATAATACAGTATTAACTATACTATAATGATTTTTTTTTTTTTTGCAGTACGCGGGCCTCTCACTGTTGTGGCCTCTCCCGTTGCAGAGCACAGGATCCAGACGCGCAGGCTCAGCGGCCATGGCTCACGGGCCTAGCCTCTCCGCGGCATGTGGGATCTTCCCGGACCGGGGCACGAACCCATGTCCCCTGCATCAGCAGGCGGACTCTCAACCACTGCGCCACCAGGGAAGCCCCTATAATGATTTTTATGTAATCAACTATCTGGTTGATATTACAAAGCTGGAACTGGAAATTTCAAAGCCAGGAGTTTCTGGGAATTTCAGGAAAAGTACTTTTTAACCCAAATTATAGGTAAAATTGCTTTCCTTTCACAATGTACTTCAAGTTAAGTAGATTGGCCAAAATGGAGCTAAACTAGTCTTCATAGGTTATGTAACAAGAAGATTCTTTGACTCTAAATATACACATAGATATATACATATAGATACATAGATAGATACATAGATATATCTATGCATGCAATCAGGACATCTTTTACTTGAATAATATACTGCAAATGATACATTATTCAATTCTTGAATTATGTTCCCCATGGTATATTTAAAAGATATAATTTAATTAGTACTTGCCTTTTCTGCTTTAAGCTGAACATAATATATCAGTGCAGAAATATGGTGTGAGGGACAAAGATAAGAGTAATTCACAAAATGTTGAGTTTAATGTGATGACTGGACAACCAATGAGAAATACCAATAAGCAACTGACAAGATTGGTTTCAGGAAAATTAGAGACATACAGGTTCATGATTGTTCCACAAAGAGCTGATGAAGAATAAATTAAGGTTTCAAAGAGAAAACCATGACATGAACAGACAAGCTGGCTTTACTTTTTTTTTTTTTTAACATCTTTATTGGCGTATAATTGCTTTACAATCATGTGTTAGTTTCTGCTTTATAACAAAGTGAATCAGCTATACATATACATATATCCCCATATCTCCTCCCTCTTGTGTCTCTCCGAGCTAATCTCCCTGTACTATGTGGCTGCTTCCCACTAGCTATCTATTTTACGGCTTTACTTTTAGAAAGACTTACATTTTAAGAATTGGTAGATGAGGTATTGAAATGAAACAGGAGAAATCCTAGGGATACAAGGTAACTCAGCATACTATTTCTATATAAAGACCATGAAGAAAAGCATTTTAAAAAGGAGGACTCCAAAGTGTTCAGTGATACAAAGGATCAAGTGATAAAGTATGACAATTTGAGGGACTGTCAATTAAGCGATTATCACTGACAATTAAGGCATTATCATTGATATTTAAAAATCCATTTTCAGAATATAGTCCTTTATTTCAAAAGAAATCCAAATGTAAACTCCTCAGAAGCTTATTTTAGATATTTTAATGAATGGGAGGAAAAGTTATTTCATGTTTATAAATGTAGAGAAGTATGGGTATTTGTAGTAAGAAATGTGGATCTAGAAGACTGAGAACTTTAGAAGTGTTAAGGTGATACCTGATGATGGAAGGAGTAAGGGTCCAGTGAGTTTGAAATAAAGTACAAACAAATTATCAAGTAGAGAGTCAGCCTCGTGGAAAAGAGGATCTCACGTACAAGAGTAGATAAGGAGGAAATCAAATATATAAATATGGGAAGGAAAGAATTCTGAGCTTATTTGAAGACCTCTAGTCTCTTACAAACAAGAGGGACTCAGCTAACCACTGAGAAAGATAAAAAAATTTCATCACATTCAATTTACCATCTTTACCATTTTTAAGCATACATTTCAGTAGTGTTAAGTATTTTTACATTGCTTTACAACAGATCTCTAGAATTTTTCATTTTGCAACACACACTCTGTATCCACTAAATACTAATTTGTCTTCCTCTCTCTAACCAGTACCTGTCAATTATCTTTTCACGTTCTGTTTCTATGATTTTGACTACTTTAGATAGTTCCTATGAATGGAATCATACAATATTTGTCCTTTTGTGATTGGCTTACTTCACTTAGCATATTTTGAGGTTCATTTATGTTGTAGCATATGACATTATAATGCATGTTTTTGGAAGGCCACCAGTATCTATACTTGTAGGGACAACATTAAGAAACCAGGCCCTTAAGAAGAATAATATTTCTACATGATAATACATGTGTAAGTATTTATCAACCCAAAATACAAGATCCTGTTTATGAGGAGATAATGACAGCATTTTCAATAAAGTCAGAACAAAAAATAAGGTTGCCCGTTTTTGCCATTGTTATTTATCATTACTTTTGAATTACTTGTCAAAATAAAGAAAAAATAAAGATAAAAATTATTAAGAAGTAAAATTTACATTTTAAAATTTAATAATTTTGTATGTTGAAAGTCAAAGAAAATCAACTGAGAAACATTCTCAGAAAATAAGCACATTAAGTGGAAATAGTTAATGCTTCCCCTTGTTTATTTTCCAGTGAGGCTCTGTTACTTGACCTCTGTGATGTGAGCCTGAATTCACCAACCTGTACTCAAGATATTGGGGGGTCTGCTTTTAATTATTTAATTAAGTAACACAGCAATCCATTCATTCACTCACTCACTTTTTACTTCAGCTCACTCATGTCTGTTTCTTACTTACCCCAAGGTTAATTTTCTCCTAGAATTCTCCACCTTTGAGTGAGACTATTCTACATATGTGTGAAAACCTAGTGGTAGGCTTCATTTCATTTCTCATAAGTTTCCTCATTGTCCATAAAATAACCTATTATTTTTCACATTAAATCAGACTGCTGAAGTATTCATATAGTTTGAATTATACCTAAACTCACAATACTGTATGCAAATGATGTTTTATGATATGATTTGGTAAAACACTGTATTATAATAAGCAAAGTTTTATATTAAATATGTTGATTCTTGTGTTTGATATATTAAAGGAATGAAAACCATACCACATGGGGAACTATTGTCAAAGCTAGGTGTACCAACCTAGAAAAGAAAATATGGAGACCTGGGTGTTATTTCAGATATCTGGATGTTTACACTGTACAATAGTCAGACTTTTATGATTGATTTTCAATCTGATAATTGGAAAGAGAAAGTCACACATGTCAGCTACCTAACCAATTTTTAATATTCATATATTTGTGAAACATCAATTTGTATCAAAAGTTCATTGGAAAACTCTGTCAAAAAGACAAGCAAAGCCTGATATTGTATAAGGAAATTATCAATATAATTAAATGACATGCTGAATTACAAATAAGAACATATGGAAACTAAGAGTTAGTTATGTGGACCCACATACCTACATTTTTTTTAAAATAAATTTATTTATTTACGGCTGCATTGGTTCTTTGTTCTGCACATGGATCCCCTCTGGCCATGGCGAGTGGGGGCCACTCCTCGCTGCGATGCGCAGGCCTCTCATTGCAGTGGTCTCTCCTGTTGCAGAGCACGGGCTCTAGGCACGCGGGCCTCAATAGTTGTGGCACATGGGCTCAGCAGTTGTGGCTCACGGGCTCTAGAGCGAGGCTCAGCAGTTGTGGCGCACGGGCTTAGCTGCTCCGCGGCATGTGGGATCTTCCCGGACCAGGGCTTGAACCCATGTCCCCTGCATTGGCAGGTGGATTCTTAACCACTGCGCCACCAGGGAAGCCCCATACCTACATTTTTATAAGTTAGCTTCAACATGGGAAAAAGGAATGGGGACAGCTATCATTTTATCAACCAGCCATTCTCAAAAGGATAAATCTCAGAATCACCCAAGTAGAGAAACAAATACTTCAGCTCAGATTATTGTCAGTTAAAAATATAAATTTACGTGAGAAAAACATGTAGCTGGGGCATGACATTAACAGGATGGTGATATAGGTCATTCCTGATTTTGCTCTCCCTCAAAAGAAGAATAGCTAACAACTACTTATGGATAATGCACCACTGAGAGAATCATAGAACCCAGGAGTGAGGCTGGAACCACGACTCCTAAACCCTGGAACCACAGAGAAAAAGACAGACTGTGTTAGAAAGGTAAGAGGAATAGCTACAAGCTGACTGGTCCCGGAACCTTGTCAACCATGCACAGGCAAAAGAGCTGATGTGTAGCCTCACCTGCTGTGGAGCTCACAACCAGAAAGCCTCTTTGAGAAAATTTGGGAGTTGCCTGAAGTGATCCCTTCCAGTCCTTCCCAGGCAGGAGAACTAAGTCATAGCTCCACTCACTGTGGAGCGAGGCACCCGACTCCATTTGACAGGAAGGACTCACAAGTACACCTGGAAGTTGCTGTGTAACACAGCAACATTTGAGCAGAGAAGAAGGTAGGCTGAGCTGATGACCCCCAGAGCAAAATCATTAACACTGTCTGGCCAGGGAACTTGGGGCATGGGTTGGCTTGATCCATGACCACAAACAAAGTACCCTAGTGGCTTTGAAACTGCTTCTCCAACTGAGTCTCAGTAGGAAAACTAATTTGTATTCTCACTTATTGCTGAATATAGCCTTCAGCCTGCTGACAGGGGAACCTTATCAGAGCATATGGGAAGTTACATAGCACACCCAACAGCCCAGCTTACAAGGGCACATGAACATAGAGCACAGCCCATGGCTTTCCTTGTCTGCAAAGCCAGTAGCCTCACCTGTCATGGAATTTGGTGTACACTCTTGCCTGATTTGAGTCCCCAAACAATGAGTCATACAGACCCTGGGCCATCCTGCTGCACCCCACCCAGGGCAGGGAAGCTAATTCATAATCACACCTATTGCTAAATATTGTACACAGTCACAACCATCTAGTAAGCCTGACCAGAGAATCCAGGCAATGGTGAAGCCTCACTAGGACAGGGAAGCAAGCCAGCAGTCCTATCCAGCAGTTCTCAGTCAGTGGCACATCCACCACACCCCCATCTCAGAGCTAGAACAATGGCATCATCCAAAAGATTCTGATAGCAAGACCAACCCACCTGTCCCAGGATAATACCAGCCTCCATGTCCAGAAACCCAAGCTGAACTGATTGGTGAAGAACTGTCTCTGCCAAAGTGAATCTGCCAAGTCTGGAAGAGGAGACCATTTACTCAAATGTGCAGATAACATTGTAAGAAATGAAGAATCACATACACAAAAAATGCCTAAATATGACACTGCAAGAGAAACTAATAAAGTTCTAAAAACTAACCCTAAAGAAATGGAGATCTATGAACTATCAGAAAAAGAATTCAGAATAATCCTCTTAAAGAAGTTTAGGGATCTATAACAATACACAGACAACAAAATTAGGAAAACAATGAATAAACAAAACAAAAAAGTTCAACAAAGAAATAGAAATCATTACAAAACCCAGAGATCTTAGTAAACACAATACAAGCTGAAAGATAACATAGATGAACTGAGGGATTCAATAGAGAGCTTCAAAAGCAGGCTTGACCGCACAAAAGAAAAAAAATCAGTGACCTGGAAGAGAGAATATTTGAGATTATCTATAGTCAGTGAAGCAAAATAAATAAATAAATAAATATGAAAGTAAAAATAAACATAAAATGAGTGAAGAAAGCCTACTTGGACTTATAGGGCACAATGAAAAGAAACAGTATTTGCATCGTGGAAATTCCAGAAGGAGGGGAGAGAGAGAAAAGAATGGAATGTTTATTTGAAGCAATGCTGGCTGAAAGTTTCCCAGACCTGGAGAGAGAAATAGACATCTAGTTACAAGAGGGACAGAGTATCTCAAATAGCTTAAACTAAATAGGACTTCAACAATACACTTATAATTATCAAAAATCAAAGACAAAGAAAGAATTTTAAAATCAGGAAGAGAAAAGAGAAAAGTTACATACAAGGGAATCCTCATAAGACCATGGGTGAATTTCTCAATAGAAACTTTTCAGGTCAGAACAGAATGGGATGACATATTCAAAATATTGAAAAAAAACCCCATGTCAACCAAGAATACAATACCAGGTGATGCTATTCTTCAGAAATGAAGGAAGGATAAAGACATTACTGAAAAAACAAAAGCTGAGGGAGCTCATCACTATTAGACCTGCCTTAGAAGAAATGCTGAAGGGAGTTTATAGAGTGGAAATAAAGGACGAATTAACATTGTAAAAACATAAATCACTAGTAATGCTAAATATATAGTCAAAGTCATATTCTATAACATGGTAATGGTGGTTGTAATTCACTTAACAACTCTAGTTTACAAGTTAAAATAAACAAATGTAGTAAAAATAAACATAACTACAATAACTTGTTAGTTAGAAAATATTAAAAAATGTCAACTGTAAAATCCATAACCTAACATGTGAGGGGAGGAGAAGTAAAAGTAAAAGAAGTAAAAGCAGGAGTAGTTACAAAATAAACTAAACCGAAAATGGTAAAAAGAGAAAAAAAAGATTATATAATAATAAAGGGATCAATCCATCAGGAAGATATAATTGTAAATCTTTACACACCCAATATCTAAACACATAAAGCAAAAATTAACAGAGCTAAAGTGAGAAATTTGAGCAATGCCAAAATAGTTAGAGACCTTAATACCCCACTGTCAACAAGGGACAGATCATCCAGACAGAGAATCAATGAGAAAACAGTGAATTTGTACAAGACCATAGACCAAATGGACCTAACAAACATTATCAGAGCATTCTATCTGACAACAGCAGAACACACATTCTTCTCAAGTTCACATGGAATACTATCTGGATAGTCAATAGCCACAAAACAATCTTAGGAAGTTCAAGAAGATTGAAATGATACCGAGTATCAGTTATTTTTTCTGACTACAAATGGAATGAATCTAGAAATCAATAACAAGAGGAAAACTGCAAAATTCAAGAATATGTGAAATTAAACAACATTCACCTGTACAACCAATGGATCAAAGAAAAAATTGAAGGGGAAATTTAAACATATCTTGAGACAAACAAAAATAGAAACAACATACCAAAACTTATGGCATGCAGCAAAAGCAGTTCTAAGGATGAAGTTCATGGTAATAAATGCCTAAATTAAGCAAGAAACATCCCCCAAAACAATCTAACTCTATTCCTAATAAAAACTAGAAAAAAATGAACTGAGCCCAAAATTAACAGAAGGAAATACTAAAAATTAGAACAGAAATAATTGAAATAGAGAGTAGAAAAACAGAAAAGATAACTATTCAACTCTTAGTTTTGTTTATCTTTGAAAAGACTTATCTTTGAAAAGATGAATTTGACAAAACTTTAGACTAACCAAGGAGACAAGAGGACCAAAACAACAAAAGTATAAATGAAAAAGGAGACGTTACGACTGATATCACAGAAATCACAAATAATCATATTATGAACTACACACCAACAAACTGGACAACCCAGGAGAAATGGAAAAAAATTCTTACCGAGACTGAATGAGGAAGAAATAGAGAGTCTGAATAGACTACTAGTAAGGGCATTTAACCAGTAATCAAAAATCTCCCAATGAAGAAACTCTCAGGACCAGGTAGTTTCACTGATGAATTTTACCAAACATTTAAAGAATTAATGCCAATCTTTCTCAAACTCTTCCAATAAAGTGAAAAGGAGGGAAAACTTCCGAACTCATTTTAGAAGGCCAGATTAGCTATACACCAAAGCCAGAAAAGGAAAACCAGACAAGAAAACTACAGAGCAACATTCCTGATGAATACAGATGGAAAAATTCTGAAGAAAATACAAGCAAACTCAATTCAGCAGCACATTTAAAGGATCAAACACCATGATCAAGTGGAATTTATACCTGGGATGCAAGGATGGTTCAATGTATACAAACCAATGTGATACATCACATTAACATGATGCAAGAAAAAGGATCATTTAATCATCTCAATAGACACAGATAAAGCATTTGAGAAAACTTAGTATCTGTTCATGATAAAAATTCTAAACAAATAGGTATAGAAGACAAGTACCTCAACATAATAAAGCCATATATATACACATATATATACACATTATATATATATATATATATATAAAATGTGTATATATAAGCCCACAGCTAACATACTCGATGGTGAAAGGTTAAAAGCTTTTACTCTAAGGCCATGAACAACACAAGGATGCCAACATTCTCACACTCCTATTCAACACAGTAATGGATGTACTTGCCAGAACAATCAGGCAAACAAACAAACAAATAAATAAATAGCATTGGAATTAAAAAGGAAGAAGTTAAATTCTATTTGCCAATAGCATAATTTTATATCTAGAAAATCCCAGTATCCACTAAAATCTATCAGATCTAATCAACAAATTCATTAAAGTTGCTGGATACAAAATAAACACCAAAATCAGTAACATTTGTACATACTAATATATTTTTTGAAAAATAAAGAAAATGATCCCATTTATGATAGCATCAAAAACAATAAAATATATAGGAATAATATTAACCAAGGAGGTTAAACATCTCTGCTCTGAATACTATAAGACATTGATGATAGATATTGAAGATTACACAAATAAATGGAAAGGTTTCTTGTGTTCATGAATAGGAAGAATTAATATTGTTAAAATGTCCAAAAGCTAACTTTAGATTCAATTTAACCCCTATCAATATTCCAAATGATTTTTTTTTAAACAGAAGTCAGAGAAACAATTCTAAAATATGTATTGCAACACCCTGAATAACAAAAGTATCCTGAGAAAGAAAAACAAAGTGAGAGTCATCCTACTTCTTGATTTCAAGCTATACTATAAAGTTATAGTAATTAAAACAGTATGGTACTGGCATAAAAACAGACAAATAGATCAGTGAAACAGAAATAAGAACTGAGAACAAAAGTAAACTCAAGTATATACAGCCAACTAGATTTAACAAGAGAGCCAAGAATACTCAATGGTGAAAAGACCATCTTGGATATTCACATGTAAAAGAATGCAACTAGACCCCTATCTTGAACCACTCACAAAAATGATCTTGATAAGGATTAAGACTGAAATGTAAGACTGGAAACCATGACAGATTAAGAAAAATAGAAAAATAACTCTTTGATATGGGTCTTTTCAATGATTTTTGGGATATGACACCTAAAACACAAGCAGCAAAATCAAAAATAAAGAAGTGGGGCTACATCAAACTGTAAAACTTCTGCATAGAATTTTAAAAAAATCAGCAAGGTAAAAAGACAACCTATAAAATGGGAAAAATTATTTGGAAACCATATATCAATAAGAGGTTAATATCCAATATATACAAAGAAGTTATACAGCTCAATATTTTTACAAATCCAATTAAAAATGAACAAAAGACCTGAATAGACATTTTCCTCAAAGATATATTAATGGCCAACTGGTACATGAAAGATGATCAAAATCATTATTTATTAGGGAAATGTAAATCATAACCAAAATGAGATATCATCTCATGCTTGTTAGATCGACCATCATCAAAAAGACAAGAGATAAAAAATGCTGACAAGATTGTGAAGAAAAGGATACCTTTGTGCACTGTTGGTGGGATTGTAAACTGGTGCAACTACTATGGAAGCAGCATGGAGAATCTTCTAAAAATGAAAAATATAACTACCCTATGAGCCAGCAATTTCACTTTTAGAAATATAACAAAAGGGAACAAAAGCACTAACTGGAAAAGATATCTCTACACCCATATTCACTGCAGCATTATTTATAACAGCCAAGATGTGGAAACAACCTCAATATCCAGTGACACATGAATGGGAAAAGAAGTTCACATGCACATATGCACACACACACACACACACAGGAATATTATTCATCCACAAAAACGGGGAAATCTGCCATTTGCCATAACATGATGGACCTTGAAGGCATTATGCTAAGTGAAATAAATCAGAAAGTGACAACTACTGTATGATCTCACTTATATGTGGAATCTTAAAAATTATTTATAGAAAAAGAGATTAGATTTGTGGTTACTAGAGACAGAGGGTGTGGGGCAGGAAAATTGGAGGAAGGTGGTCAAAGTGTACAAACTTCCAGTTATAAGAGAAATTAAGTAATAGGGATGTAATGTATAGCATGATGACTATAGTTAAGGCTGCTGTTTGGCATATCTGAAAGACGAGATAGTAGTTCCTAAGAATTCTAATCACCAGAACTTTTTTTTGACTTTTTAATTCTATCTATAGGTAATGATGGATGCTAACCAAGCTTATTGAGGTAATCACTTCACTACAGTTGTAAATCAAACCATTATGTTGTGTACCCTAAACTTGTACAATGATGTAAGTTAAATATATCTCAATAAAACTGAAAAAATGCAGCAAAGATAACCATGGTGGATTAAATTTCTAATTTTTAAGTATTCTAAGTAATCATAATATTTATTTTTAGAATATAAAAAATGACCCTTGGGGAGTTACTAAGCTAGCTGAATTTATAAATACATTTTTCATGTATAAATGTTTTTAGTCACAAATTATTAACCGTTTAAGATTAGGAAAGTGAAAAAATAAACTACTTAAATAAAAATAAGCCCATAAAATAAGCCTTCTTGTTTTTATTGGATGCTCCAGCTGCATGTGATAGCAACTTTTAAATTTTAACTGCAGAGGGACATTGCTGTACATAAATTTCAAAACTTTCAAATACTAAGTAAATATTAGGTAAACAAAATTGTGCCTGGCAGCTGTGGAAAACATTTACCTGTGGAAACTGCTTTTAATTCATTTTATTGTTCTATAAAAGTTTATATGATTATTTTGAGAGTCTCTTCCCTCACATATAAGAAAGAAATTTATTCATAAAAGATCACTGTTATCCCTTTTTCTGGTAAGAAGTCATTCCTGAAGTTTTAACTACAAAAAACAATGACCTAATATAATTATAAAATAAACCTGTTTTATAGTTTGTAACTTTCCCAAAGTACCTGCTGGTCTCCAAACATGGTTCCAGATTCTCTATTTACATTATCTTGCTGATTTTTCAAACAGCATTACGATAAAGGCAAATACAGAGTAAAGGTAGTAAATCATGCACTCACAAAGCTAGTAGTAAAGTTAAAACACAAAAGTAGTAAAATCATCTATATACACAATAGGCAGTTAAGTGATACACAAAAAAATTAGATGTAAAATATGATGGCAAAAACACTAACTGTAAGGGGAGGAGAGTACAAATGTAGGGTTGTTAAAATGAATTTGAAATTAAGACATCAGCAACTTAAAACAATCATGTATATATACATATTGCTATACATAAACCTCATCATAAAAACAAACCAAAAGTCTGTAATAGGTACACACACAAAAAAGAGAAAGGAATCCAAACATAACACTAAAGATAGTCATCAAATCACAAGAGAAGGAAACAAAAGAAACAATAAAGAACAAAAAATCAACCCTAAAACAATTAACATAATGAAAATAAGAACACACACACCAATAATCACTTTAAATGTAAATGGATTAAATGTTTCAATCAAAAGATATACAGTGGTTGAATAGATACAAAAACAAGACCCATATGTATGCTACCTCCAAGAGACTCACTTCAGATCTAAAGACACAAACAGACTGAAAGTCAGGAAATCTAAAAGCTTATTCCATGCAAATGTAAATCAAAAGAAAGCTGAGGTAGTAATATTTATGTGTCAGACAAAATAGGCTTTAATACAAAAACTGTTACAAGAAACAAAGAAGGACATTACATAATAATCAAGGGATCAATGCAAGAAGAAGATATAACAAGTGTAAATATATATGCACCCAACAGAGGAGCACCTAAATACATAAAGCATGTATTAACAGACATAAAGAGAGAAACTGACTGTAACAGAATAATAGTAGGGGACTTCAACGCCTCACTTACATCAGTGGACAGATCAACCAGTAAGAATATCAGTAAGGAAATACTGGCCTTAAATGACATATTAGACCAGATGAACTTAATATATGTAGAACATTCCATCCAAAAGTAGCAGAATACACATTCTTTTCAAGTGCATATGGAAAATTCTCCAGGATAGATCAAATGTTAGGCCACAAAACAAGCCGTGTTAAATATAAGAAAATTGAAATCATATCAAGCATCTTTTCTGTGAGACTAGAAATCAACTGCAAGGATAAAAAAACTGCATAAAATACAAACAGGTAGAGGCTAAACAACATGCTACTAAACAATAAATGGATCACTAAACAAATCAAAGAGGAAATAAAAAAAATACCTGGAGACAAATGAAAATGGAAACTCAATGATCCAACATCTATGGGATTCAGAAAAAGCAGTTCTGAGAAGGAAGTTTATAGTGATAAAAGCTTACTTCAAGTAACAAGAAAAATCTCAAATAACAACCTAACCTTATACCTAAAGGAACAGGAAAAAGAAGAACAAACAAAAACCAAAGTTAATGGAAGGAAATAAATCAAAGATCAGAGCAGAAATAAATGGAATAGAAACTAAAAAAACAATAGAAAAAAGAAATGAAACTAAGCGCTGGTTCTTTGAAAAGATAAACAAAATTGATAAATCTTCAGCCATACACATTAAGAAAAAGAGGGCTCGGGCTACCCTGGTGGCACAGTGGTTGAGAGTCCGCCTGCCGATGCAGGGGACACGGGTTCGTGCCTGGTCCGGGAGGGTCCCACGTGCCGTGGAGTGGCTGGGTCCGAGGGCCATGGCTGCTGAGCCTGCGTGTGCGGAGCCTGTGCTCTGCAATGGGAGAGGCCACAACAGTGAGAGGCTCGCATACAGCAAAAAAAGAAAACAACAAAGAATAAAGAAAAAGAGGGCTCAAATCAAGAAAATCAGAAAGGAAAAAGGAGGTTACATCCTATACCACAAAAATATGAAAGATCATAAGCAGCTATGAACAATTATGCTAATAAAATGGACAACCTAGGAGAAATGGACAAATTCTTAGAAATGTATAGTGTCCCAAGACTGAACCAGGAAGAAATAGAAGACATATACAGACTAATTACCCGTAATGACATTGAATCAGTAATTTTAAAAACTGCCAATAAACAAAGTACAGGAGCAGAAGGTTTCCCAAGTGCATTCTACCAAATATTTTGAGAACAGTTAATACTTATCATTCTCAAACTATTCAAAAAATTGCAGAGGAAGAAATGCTTCCAACATCATTTTATGAGGCCAGCATGACCCCAATACCAAAACCAGACAAACATATAACAAAAAAGAAAATTACTGGCCAATATCACTGATGAACATAGTTGTAAAATTCCTCACCCCAAAATGAACAAACTGAGTTCAACAATACATTAAAGGGATCATAAACCATGACTAAGTGGGATTTATCTCAGGGATTTAAGGATGTTTCAGTATCCACAATGTAACCAATGTGATATATCATATTAATAAACTGAAGAATGAAAATCATCTGTTCATCTCAATAGATGCACAAAAAGCTTGACAAAAATTCAAAATCCATTTAGGAAAAAAACACTCCAAGTGGCTATAGAGGGAAAATACGTCAACATAAAGGCTATATATGACAAGCGCATAGCTAATAAAATGCTCAATGGTGTAAAACTGAAAGCATTTCCTCCAAGATCAGAAAAAAGATGAACACACCCACTCTTGCCACTTTTAATCAACATAGCATTGAAAGTCCTAGCTACAGGAAAGACAAGAAACAAACATAATCTGAATTGGAAAAGAAGTAGTAAAACTGTCAGTTTGTAGATGACACGATACTATACATAGAAAATCTTGAAGATGTCACCAAAAACTACTAGAGGTCTATAATGAATTGGGATAATTTGCAAGATACAAAATTAATATTCAGAAATATGTTGTACTTCTACGTACTAACAATGAACTATCAGAAAAAGAAATTAAGACAACAATCCCATTTATAATTGCATCAAAAAGGATGAAATACCTAGGAATAAACCTATAGCTAAGGAGGTAAAAGACCAGTCCTCAGAAAACTATAAAACATTGATAAAAGAAATTGAAGATGACACAAGCAGATGAAAATATATACCATGTTCATGGCTTGGAAGAATTAATATTGTTAAAATGGCCATGCTACCTAAGGCAATCTACAGATTCAATACAATCCCTATCAGAATACCAATGGCATTTTTCTTAGAACTAGAACAAATAATTTTAAAATGTATATGGAAAAACAGAGGACCCCAAATAGCCAAAAAACCTTTGAAAGAAAAATATAGCTGGTGGTATCATGTTCCCTGACATCAGACTATACTAAAAGGCTACTGTAATCAAAACAGTATGGTACTGGCACAAAAACAGACACAGTTCAATGGAATGGAACAGAGAGCTCAGAAATGCACCTTGCTCTTATAGCCAATTAATCAATGATAAAGGAGGTAAGAATATACAATGAAGAAAAGACAGTTTCTTCAATAATTGGTGCTGGGAAATCTGGGCAACTACGTTGAAAAGAATGAAATTACCACATTCTTTAGCATTATATACAAAAATAAACTCAAAATGGATTAAAGGCTTAAATATAAGACTGGAAACTGTAATTCTCCTAGAAGAAAACATAGGCACAGCACTCTGACATAAATTGTAGCAATTATTTTTGCATCTGTCTCCTAAGGCAAAAGAAACAAAAGCAAAAATAAAAAAATGTGACCTAATTAAACTTAAAAGCTTTTGCACAACAAAGGGAATCATCAACAAAATGAAAAGACAACCATCAGAATGGGAGAAAATATTTGCAAATGATGTGACTGATAATGTGTTAGTATCCAAAGTATATAAATAGTTCATACAACCCAACATCAAAAAAAAATCAAAAATCCCAAATAAAAAGCGGGCAGAAAACCTGAATAGACATTTTTCCAAAGAAGACATACAGATGGCTTATGGGCACATTAAAAGAGCCTCAACATATCTGATCAGAGGAATGCAAGTTAAAACCACCATAAGAGGTCACCTTACACCCATAAGAATGGCTATAGTCAAAAAGACCACAAATAACAAATGTTGGCAAGGCTATGGAGAGAAAGGAACCCTTGCATACTGTTGGTGGGAATATAAGTTGGTACAGCCACTGTGGAAAAAACTACAGTGTTTCTTCAAAATAAAAATAGAGCTACCGTATTATCCAGCATTTCCACTCCTGAGTATATATCCAGAAAAAAAAAACAAACAAACACTAATTTGAAAAGATACATGCATCCCAATGTTCATAGCTGCATTGCTTACAATAGTCAAGATATGGAAGCAACTTAAATGTCCATCAACAGATCAATGGATAAAGAAGATATGGTGTGTGTATATATATATATATGTATATATACATAATATACATATATATATCTACAATGGTATACTACTCAGCCATAAAAAAATAATGAAATTTTGCCATTTGCAACACATGGATTGACTTGGAGGATATTATACTTAGTGAAATAAGCCAGAAAGAGGAAGACAAATACTGTATGATATCACTCACTAGTGAAATCCAAAAAAAAAAAAAAAAAAAAACAACCTAGTGAAAACAACAAAAATGAAACAGACTCAGAGATATGGAGAACAAAAACGTGTTTACCAGTAGGGAGAGAAAAGAGGGGAGGGGCAAGATAGGGGTAGGGGATTAAGAGCTACATACTATTATGTATAAAATATATAAGCTACATGGATATCTTGTACAGCACAGGGAATACAGCCAAGATTTTATAATAACTATAAATGGAATATAACCTTTAAAAACTGTGAATCATTTTGTATACCTGAAACATAATATTATAAAATGTACCTCAATATAAGATATTATGTGTTTGTGTGTGTGTGTATATACAATTATAAAATCAGCATTATGAAATAGGTGTTATTGTTTACTTTTACCTGATAAGCCAAGTGAAATTTAGTAGGTGATTGATTGTACCATAGTCGTTCAAGTATTAACCATAGTAATGGAACTGAAGCCAACATTTTACTGATGTTAATGACAAATTATGCTTTTGTCTTATTTCTGGTTCACATCAATTACTTCAAGCAGGTGGCTTTATTCATCTTCTTTAGAAGATGTGACTTCCTTGATTCATTAAGAACAGAGCTATTCTTCATTTAGTATTCTATTCAGTACTCCATGAGTGTCTCTTTGGTGGCATGGTAGCATGTAGAAATCCTGAATCATTCCTCCCAGTGTACAGAAGATCAGCAAGACAACCATTAAAGTGCAAAACTTTCAACAGTTAACTGAAAGAAACTGGGAAGGTAACAGAAGTACGGAACATTCTATGTGGAAAACATAAATTTTAATGAAGGCTAAATAATAGGCTTTACTGGTATGAGAAAAAAATTATGACCAGAATGTTCACCTGATGAAAATGTTTAAGGACAGGTATGGTCCTTAAGACTGGACCTTTAAAAAAAGTTGTGGGAGTTCATTAATGCAGGTTATTACTTGGAACAATATTAAATGGAAACAATTTTTTGTAGCAGTAGTGGCCAAGTTGGGTTGACTTTTGTAGCAGTTACATATGAGGGATAGATCTGATATAATGTAAACAAATTTTGTTCACTGGCTAATCTCAAGCCCTTATAACAGTGCTTAGCACATGGTAGATGCTCAATAATTATTTGTCAAATGAAGGAATGAATGAATAATGGATGTAAACTAATATATATTGCAACATGGATGGATTTATAGATTATCATACTAAGTGAAGTAACTCAGAGGAAGACAAATACCATATGATATCACTTATATATGGAATCTAAAATATGACACAATGAGCCTATCTATGAAACAGACTCACAGACATAGAAAACAGACTTGTGGTTGTCAAGGGCGGGCAGTGAAGAATGAATTGGGAGCTTGGGTTTAGCAGATGCAAACCATTATGCATAGAATGGATAAACAACAAGGTCCTACTGTATAGCACAGGGAAATATATTCAAAATCCTGTGGTAAACCATAATGGAAAATAATTTTTAAAAGAATGTATATATATGTATAATGTACAACTGAGTCACTTTGGTGTCCAGCAGAAATTAACACAACATTGTTAAACAACTATACTTCAATTTAAAAAGTTCAGATTCTTTGTTTTAAGCTGAACTATAAAAACTGTGCAACAAATGGTACTTCTAAAGGATACACATTCATTAGTAATATATTCTAAAATTTCCTTTTCAGCTGCATTATATGCTTTTTTTCAGATAACAGCACAAAGTTTCTGTGTGAAATTATAGTGATGTAAACAATTATAAATGGAAATTTGGAATGCAACCATTTTCCATTTACAGCTTAGTCTAGAGCTAAATGGCTGTCAGTCAAGAGCACAGATTTCTACATATATGATGATTGCTTAGGTTTGAAGACTTATTTTTCTTTTCACATAAAAACAAATCTGGTGTTGCTTATTTCATAATCAAAACAGGCAAAGATTCTTTTGTATAGTCACTGACTTTGTTATATGAAAAGTTTTTTTCTGTTGCAATATTTTCATATTATCCTAAACCTCTAATGTCTATCCTAAACCTCTAATATCTATCCTAAACCTCTAATGATGTCTGTCAGTTGTTTACACTTTCTAATTTATTTAAACACTTGTTATTTTTGTTCAATAGTGTAATTGTACAATATAAATTTGTAACTTTTGGAGTCAGAACCAAAATAGATTTACTGTCTAAAATCAATTTCTATTTGTAGAATTTAATACTAATGGTAATATAATGTAAAAGTAGCTTTCCAAGGATTGCATACTTTTAATTAAACTAAATATTCACTTTGCTCTTCTAAAAATCATTTTTTTTTGTTTTGCTTCTCTTTCAGTTTTGGATATCAACATAGGTAAAAGGGATAAACTAAACACACTGAATTACAGTGTAAAAATGTGGAAGACTAAAAGCCATTCAGTGTTAGTATCTAGTAAGAAGAATCCTGTATTTCAAAGAGAAATTAGACCTTCATTGCAAGTTCTTCATTGGAATGATTCAGTTGTTTTTCTAAACAAAGTTATGAGACTCTTCACTGCAAGAAAATAACAGGGGAAATCTATTTAGTGGTGGGATAGGAGTATATTTTCAGTGTTATGTGTTTTAATCAGAATTCTATTTCTGGGATAAATGAAGCACATTTTAAAAGCTTCTTTATAATGATTTACTAAGAAATAGACCATCTTGAATATAACTTCACTTTTAAAACTGTTAGACTGACAATTTACATTTTAAAGATATCCTTTCTGTTAAAACTACATTTAACCCAGAAAGTTGAGTTTCTTAAACAAATAAAATCACTAACTGAACTTGACACTGACTATATTTTATATACATAAAAAAATACCATATTTCTTCCCCTTAGGGATATTTCAATCAGTAAATAAATTATATTATTAAGAACCTCAAATACATTTATACATGGATTTGGTTTTACAGAATAGAATATATCCATTACAGGATAAAAACACCAGTGTATACAATTGTAAATTGTATGTAATATGTTGTATTCTTTGTGCTTTTGACAACCAAAATGGGGTGAAACAATTTTAGGGCAGACATTCTCCTATGCTTTTTTGCTTAATTAATAAAGAGTGAAGTTACTTATTATTTCTCTTCTAAAATAACAGCAGCATAAAACACTTTCCCATAATATTTTTGTATTTCGTTGATATTTATGCATATGGATAGAGTTTCTTTGAGGAGGGAAGTGGCAATTCAAGAATTACATGGTGTAAAATATAGAAAGCTTATTACAGTTAATTGTCATCTCAATATTTACAAAGAGTATATTTTAAGTAGTATGTAAAAATCAGTACAAAAGATAAGTATTATTAAAAGATTTGCCACAGTTTTGAAACCTCATTAGTAGTTTTGGTCATCATAATGTGTCTGTTATGCTAAAAAGTTTCTATTTCTCATCATTGTTATAAAGTATTTTGCACCCTCAGATGTGCTCTTAAATGTTCTCTAGAAGATAATTCATTGTGTAAAGCTGAATTCAAGCACTGTATTTATTCCCTTGCATGAGTTACAAAAATAAAAGACAGAAAATGACCTTTTTAACCTAATTCCAGAACACAAAGGCAGAAAATAAAAGATATCTACAATTCCTATGGTTTCTTGTACATCTATAAAGATTTCCAGAATATAAGATTTATACATACAATGGATCATAGAGGCCCTTCATCTTTTTATTTGACAGATGTAGAGAACATAGCCTAGGGAAATATGATGATTTATTTCCAGTATCACACAGCTAAAGCAATTCGCGCTATTCCCAGGGGAATGCTCTTTTCAATATACTGTGTTACTCCATCTCTAACCAGAGTTAAAACAGCAGCAGCTACAGTGATTGCAAAAAGGGCTTAGGTGTACCTTCTATCTACAGCTTAAGTTTTTATAATAATGCATGATGTTTTAAATCATTTAATACATAATATCGATAACCATTTATAGTTATATTCATAAATTATATACATAATCAGAAGTTTAATGAGGCTGACAATAAATACCTTACAATCTAATGATTCAAAGAATGCTTACATAATTGTAAAGAAAGTTTTAGCATATTGAAGTCCATCGCTGCATTTGCCTCTAATGTTAGAAAAAAAATTTACTCGTCCAGGTATTTAAGGAGAGTAAATTGCATATACAGAAAAATTAATATTTGAAAAAATTCCCTAAAGTATATAGTTTATAATAATTCTTATCTTAGTTCATCCACTTAAATAAAATGACATTTATTCTCTAAATGTCAAATATGCAATATACATTTTGAAATGGAAAGAACATATTAGGGTACAAGATAATGAACTTCTTTCAATTACATTTTATGGTTATGACCTTTGTCTCAACAATAATTTTACATTTTAATTAAATCCATACCTCTTTCATTTCTAAAAGATGTCCTTCATTCTTTATTACTAAAACTTAATGAAGTGTTTTTTCATTGCAATTTACAATAGCTGGCTATAAATTTTAATATCATTTTTCAATGACAAACAGAGTATATAAAAATTATGAAATGGTTAATCAGTTCACACATCATTGACTATATTTTAGGTGTCATATATTAGTACTCAAATGTACATGTGTTTTAAACACTCATGCCACAAATAGGTACATAAGAAAGTCTGTATCAATTTGGTAGTGGTAAATCAAAGACATGGCAAGTCTCAGAAACTCAAGAAAATCAGATAATGTGGATGGTGAACTAGACAATGCCTTGTTTCAATTGAGGATACTCAATATTCTCTTTGGTCCATTTTGAAGACTTTCACAATTATTAAAATTGTATTTAGCATTACTTGTTTTATCACTTTAATATAGCTTCAGTAAATAATGCATAAGAATTCTTCCCGGTGTTACCGTTTAGATATTTGTTCTTATTATATGGTGTCCTTGTTGGGAGTATGGTGACCTGACTTTTTTAAAGGCACATGCATGATCTCATTATTTCTTCAACTACATTTTCAAAATACATTCCTATTCATTATAATACAGCACTACACCATCTATGAAGAATAGACTGGATAATCAAATTTTATAAACCATGAAATACTTATAAGGAAAGAAATTATCCTGCAATTTACTTTGTAGCTTCCAAATATCAAAACTGAACACTATCATTTAGTCCTACACACATGTCTTTTATTGAAAATATTTTTTTTTTCCTGCAAGGAGTTTCTCTCGCAATTCATATTCTGTTATGAGCAGACTTTAAGACGGCCTCCAGTGATCTCTATCTCCTGGTATCCAAGTTCTTGTATAATCCCTTTCCCTGAATGTGGGCTGGCCTAGTAACTTGTTTCTAAATGACAGAATATGGCAAAGGTACCACTTCTGTGATTAGGTTAAAAGAGATTTCTAACTTCCATTTAGAAGATCCTCTTTATCACTCTTTCTCTTGCTGGTTTGGTGAAGCAAGTTGCCAGGCCAGTGAGGCCCATGTGGCAGGGAGCTAAGGGTCAACAGCCACTGGTCAACAGCCAGCTAGAAAGATGAGATCCTCAGTTTAACATCCCCAAATCAAGTCATTCCTGGCAACAACCATGTAAGTGAGTTTGGAATTGAATTCTTCCCCAATTAGGCCTTCACATGAGACCCAAGTCTTACTGATACCATTGACAGACTTCATGAGAGACCCTGAAGCCAAGGACCAAGCAAAGCTATATCCAGATTCCTGACTCACAAACACTGTGAAATTATAACTGTGTATCATGTTAAACCATTAAATTTGTCATGACTTTTTCACAAAGCACACATAATGACTATACTTGTCTCTTACTAGAGTTTAAGAAAGAAATGTATCAGTTTTAACCCCTGCTTTCCATGTCTGCACCAACTTTTTGTGTTTGGTCATTTTTAAATGAATCATTTCTTTTTAAGTTATAAAACAGAGAAATAATTACTACCATTCTATTGAAGAAATCATGTGTATAGTTTTTTATTAATGTAGTTGAGTCCTTATTAAATTCAGAGAAATTTGATGAACAGGTTTCATTCCAATATTGTAAAACTTTAAAAAGCTTAGATTATGAAAAGAATATAATGTACATGTATTAAAATATTTTCCTGTATCTGAACGGACCCAGACTTGAATATATTTAATGGAGAGGGAAAAATAAAGTAATACTTGGAGTTCATAGTTGATGTATACTTTTAAGGTACATTACAACATTCCTGAATCTTGCTAGGAATGCCAGTTACCATGTGTATGATGACTTGTGGAGAGCTTCATTATCTCAGTAATATTAAGAAATATGGATGCTCTTATCAAAGTCCAGCAGTTTTGCAGAAACTGAATATACTATTAATCAAAAATGCTGAATCATTGATTTCTTTCACATTATTGCTAATCCATTATGTTCAGCTTTGGTTCTCCTATCTAAATTTAGTCTGCATATGATAAATTTAATGCTCCATTTGAAAGTATGTGAAATTTTAACAGATGATGTTTCACAATACGTTGATCAAGTAGCTTAAAAAATGCATGTACAACAGAACAATAATGTCAGACAATATGGAAAAATGCTTCGCTTTAGCACTGGGAAAATTTTACTTTTAAGTTTGGAAAATCTGGCTCAGGGAAAAGGAAATTCCTATTTTAAGAAACTGTTTATATTATGCAAAGGAAACTATCTGGCAGAAGGAGAAAAAACCTCAAATGTAAAAAATGTACATGCCTATTACAAGGTATCTCAATGGAAATGGACAAGGTGAATTGCTGGCATCCATCTGAATGACCATTAATGGTACTCAGTCAAACTAAGTATTAGTCAGGTCAAGGGATTTGCATGTGTTATTTAATATTAAATAGGGAACTATATGTTCACCTTATCTGGTAGCTATTCATTCCATACTTATTCACAGTGTACCATCCCCAGTTATTATATGTGTTGGCTTTTATTCAGCTCTCAAAAAGCTCACCATCTGGAGGGAGAAACGTTAAAGATTTGCACAAGTTGCTAGGGGTTTTTAGATTATAAGCATGTAATTGATGGTGGGGCTTCCCTAAGTTTTCTTGCTAAGTAGCTGCTAAAGCAGGTAAGTAAAGATTAATTGCATGTGTGTGTAGTTTGGGGGTTAAGGTATGAATAAAAATATTACATGATTTTGATGTTTACAATAAAAGAACAAAATCAAGGATAATAAAACTCAAAATAAAAGGAAATAAGATTCAAATGAGGTTTAAGGAATTGAAATATAATAACAAGTTCAGAAAAGTTGGCCATTATTTTGGTAAGAAGAATTAACTTTCAAATGAGACAGAAATAACAGTAACATTTTATTCCTTAAACTTATTAGTCATGGAGAGATTTGCTCATAATGGTGCCAACTCTCAGTGTCCTCATTAATGATATCTCTAAATCTCTGATGCAGTAAGACAAAATAAGTTCTTATGTTGACTTTTGCAGAAAAAATAAAATGGAGATTGAAGGTACAAAGTTGATATCTGTCTTTGGGAAATTACTCACTCTCACTGCATTTCCCACCATCTCCTTTGCATTCTCATCCTAGTCCTTGTTTCCTATGCTCCATTGTCTCTGTTTCTAGAAGTTTCAATCTAGTTGGAAGAAGTCACCAAGGAAAGTCCTCCATTTCCTTTGGCCAACCAAGGTCTGTTTATTCCCACAACATCTTTTGTTTTTCTCCTAAAAACTGTCTAACTCATTGCTTCAATCTCAGGCTTGCTTTTTTCTTTCAAATGGTATTTCTTCAACTGAGAAATGAAATCCACATAACTCCTAAAATTAGAAGTACCTCTATGCCTAAGTCATTCTTTGCCTCCTAAGCTTTAATCATAAGCTTTGATGAAATTGTGTTTGTAGTTTAGCATTTAGAAATGACCATGGGTGAGAGTTACAAACACTGTAGGAGGAGAAAAATGCCTAATAGTAGATCAATGGGGAGCAATATATTTGTACAGGAAAAATAACATGGCAACTTTTGAATATTTATTTGACCACAACTAGATTTGGCTCAGTGATTAACAAACAATAAATGGACTGTATATAAGCTTGAAAATATTCTCTCTCATTTATTCATCATTTACATTCATTATAGAAAAAATAATTACAAGGTACCAAATCCACAAAGTAATTTTGTCAGAGGGTATTGATTCTTGATAATATCAAGAATTTGTTGTTACCTACAAAAATAAATTATTTTCAGATTATCGATTTAGATCATTTATATGCTAAAACATTATTTTTAATTTATAAGGTTTACCTTGAATAGCCTAAGAGTAAGGCCAACGTTTGTTAATATATATTTTCCGATATATGTAATTATGCAATAATTAGATAGAAACCTTGAAAGCAGGAGAAAATCGGGGGTAAATATTTACATGAGATGACTTTGGAGCCTTTCTTTAATCTTTAATGTCTAGTATTGCAAACTCCTTTTCAATATAAAATCCTTAGCAGAAGCAGGTGTTTTTCTGCACTTAGGTATGCCCACCAAGTATTAGTGAAAATTTGTTTTTGATGGTTAATGCCAACTAACTATTTTAACTTAATTTTCTATTCAAGTCACTTGTTTTGACATTCTAGTAGACATTTGCTTTTAATTACTGTCAAGAGAAAAATGGGGGTTGAAGAATATTCAAATAAATGATTCATATCCATTATACTTTCAAAATACTTTTAAAAATAGAAAGATTTTTGCACTTCCTAGACTTGGGTGATTCGTTCTGTATCAGAAAGAGAAATTATGGAAATAATTCACTTACCATGATATCAAAAAGAATAAAATACCTAGGAATAAACCTACCTAAGGAAGCAAAAGACATACTCTGAAAGCTGTAAGATGCTGATGAAAGAAATTAAAGACAACACAAACAGACGGAAAGACACATCATGCCCTTGGACTGGAAGAATCACTATCATTAGAATGACCATACTACCCAAGGAAATATACAGATTCAATGCAATCCCTATCAAATTACCAATGGCATTTTTCACAGAAGAAATTTTTAAAAATTTGTATGGCGATACAAAAGACCCCAAATAGCCAAAGTAACCTTCAGAAAGAAAAATGGAGCTGGACTCCCTGACTTCAGACTATACTACAAAGCTACAGTAATAATAACAGTATGGTACTTGTAAAAAACAAAACCAAAAAAACACAGAAATATAGGTCAATGCAACAGGATAGGAAATCCAGAAATAAACCCACACACCTATGGTCACCTAATCTATGACAAAAGAGGTAAGAATATACAATGGAGAAAAGACAGTCTGTCTCTTCAATAAGTGGTGCTGGGAAAACTAGACAGCTACATGTAAAAGAATGAAATTAGAAGATTCTCTAACACCATATACTAAAAGAAATTAAAAATGGATGAGAAACTTAACTGTAAGATCAGACACTATAAAACACCCAGAGGAAAACATAGGCAGAACACTCTTTGACATAAATTGCAGTAATATCTTTTGGGATCTGTTTCTAGAGTAATGGAAATAAAAGCAAAAATAAACAAATGGGACCTGACTAAATTTGAAAGCTTTTGCACAGAAAAGGAAACCATAAACAAAATTAAAGGACAACCTATGGAATGGGAGAAAATATTTGCAAACGATATGAACAACAATGGATTAATTTCCAAAATATACAAACAGCTCAAACAACTCAGTACCAAACAACCCAATCAAAAAATGGGCAGAATATCAATAGACATTTCCCCAAAGAACACATACAGATGGCCAAAACACACATGAAAGATGCTCAATATTGCTAATTATTAGAGAAATGCAAATCAAAATTACAATGAGGTATCACCTCTGGTCAGAATGGCTGTCATCAAAAAGTCAACAAATAATAAATGTTGGAGAGTGTGGAGAAAAGGGAATCCTATACTGTTAATGGGACTGTAAATTGGTGCAGCCACTATGGAGAACAGTGCAGAGATTCTGTGAAAAACTAAAAAAAGTTACCATATGATCCAGTGACCCCACTCCTGGGCATATATCTGGAGAAAACTGCAATTAGAAAAGACACATGCACTCCAGTGTTCATTGGAGCCCAATTTACAATAGCCAAGACACGGAAGCAACCTAAATGTCCATGGACAGATGAATTGATAAAGAAGATGTGGTGTATTTATACAATGGAATATTACCCAGCCATAAAAAGGAATGAAATAATGCCATTTCAGCAATATGGATGGACCTAGAGATTATCATACTAAGTGAAGTAAGCCAGAAAGAGAAAGACAAATATCTTATGATATCACTTATATGTATAATCTAAAATAAAAAGAGATACAAATGAACTTATTTACAGAACAGCAATAGGATTATAGACATAGAAAACAAACTTATGGTTACTAAAGGGTAAAGCGGGGGAGGAGGGATGAATTAGGAGTTTCGGATTAACATATACACACTACTTTATATGAAAGAAAAAAACGAGGACCTACTGTATAGTGCAGGGAACTATACTCAGTATCTTGTAATAACCTATGAGGGAAAAAAATCTGAAAAAGTATATATATATATATATATATATAATATATATATATTCAAAACCAAATCACTTTTCTGTACACCTGAAACTAACACATTGTAAATCAAACATACTTCAATTTATAAAATAGAAAGGTTTTTAATATCAGAAGCTCTCCTTGACTTTTAATAACATCCCTGTCTTTGCTTATTTTTGGTATTTCATGCATGTTTTTCTTGTCCCTTTTGTCTTCTTGAATCCCTTCTGGAAGTGAAAAATGTTTGCTGAATAGAAGGCTGTTCCGAATAGGCTGGTAGATGGTTTTTAGAAAGGCTTCCTCAAGTATGCTGGGTAAATTAATGAAAATCAATATTCTTTTATAAAAGATCAAATGCTTTTTTAGGTGTTTAGGAATACTTTAGTTTCTAAAACTATCTTGGAATTTTTTCAGGTTTGTAGAATTACTTTCCTAGTGATATTTCTTATTCATAGTACTATTTTATTGCCTGTGGACCCAGCTCAGAGTGTTGCTCCCAAGTGTGACATTCTCTCTCCCCTATAGGAAACCATACCCAGCAACTTAACAGTCTAGAGATTTTGTAGAATTTAAATAAAATAATTTCTTTTCCTGTACAGGTTAATGAGACTAGGGTGAGAAAGAACAGCTAGAAGTGTTGAGGGAAAGCACTCCCATTTTGTTTGAGAGATGTAATACCACCTTCTGTGAGGAATCCAGGAAACCAAAACAATTGTTCAGAACTTCTTTATCAAAATCACATTTTCTCATTGACTTCTTACTTCTTACACTTCCCCCAAATTTACATGTAAGGATGAAATTATTGTTCTCTTCATAATTACTTAATTTACAACAGTGATAGTCATATGATCCTAAACATAAGGGATGATGACTGTATTTTAGTTAACCCATCCAGTACAAAGAGGAGAACTAGTTCCTGGTCACAACACTATAAAATACACCTGCACACACATACACACCCACCAAAGAATGAGAAATTGGGGAGGAAATTAGTCATGCATCATTTAATTGTCCATTTTTTTAGTACATTCAATAGTGACACATATTGGATTCTCAATAACTAAGTACATGTTAAATATTAAAGTGTATCATAACAGACTTCAATACTTTTTTTTCGGGAATTGTCACCTGGTTTTTTAATTACTTTTTTTTTGGAGTGTCATTGATTTACAATGTTGTGTTAGTTTCTGCTGTACAGCAAAGTGAATCAGTTACACATATGCATATATCTACTCTTTTTTAGATTCTTTTCCCATATATGTCATTACAGAGTATTGAGTAGAGTTCCCTGTGCTATACAGTAGGCTATTAGTTACCTATTTTATATGTAGAAGTGTGTCTATGTCAATCCCCATCTCTCTTCCCCTCCTGGTGACCATAAGTTTGTTTTCTACATCTGTGGCTTCATCTGTTTTGTAAATAAGTTCGTTTGTACCATTTTTTCTATTCCACATATAAGCAGTATTGTATGATATTTGCCTTTCTCTGACTGGTTTACTTCAATACATTTTATGTTAGATATTATACCTAAGGGCTATTCATTCACATAACAATTTGAACGAGGCTCTACTTCTTAAAGTTGCCACTGAATACACCTTACATAATTTTTTTTCTGTCCCTCTGAGACTCTTAAAGACCTTGCAGATAGAGAGGACAGAAAATGAAAAAGAGAAATGAATTTGGGGAACTTTTTCCTGTGGCTGTTTATAAGTTTTAGTGCCCAGTAGGTGTCAGAGCAAGTGCCTAGCCATAACTGGTGTCCAACATTTGATAAATGAGTTGATTATTTAGAGTGGGAGGCAAAAAATACATTTCCTCAATGATAAGGTTCTTATAATTGTGTTAGCTAACAGAAACTTTGCTCAGCAATAATATATTTAGGAATATCTAAATTTGGCAGTGGAAATGAGTATTTACTCATTATTTTATGCTACTTAAATTTATTAAGCACTGCATAATTGCCAGGCTAGTTATTAACGGGAATAAAAAGTTACCCGAAAACACCACTTTCACCAATGGACAGATCATCCAAAATGAAAATAAATAAGGAAAAACAAGCTTTAAATGATACATTAAACAAGATGGATTTAATTGACACTTATAGGACATTCCATCCAAAAACAACAGAATAAGCATTTTTCTCAAGTGCTCATGGAACATTCTCCAGGATAGATCATACCTTGGGTCAGAAATCAAGCCTTGGTAAATTTAAGAAATTTGAAATTGTATCAAGTATCTTTTCCAACCACAACGTTATGAGACTAGTTATCAATTACAGGAAAAGATCTGTAAAAAATACAAACACATGGAGGCTAAACAATGCACTACTTAATAACGAAGTGATCACTGAAGAAATCAAAAAGGAAATCAAAAAATACCTAGAAACAAATGACAATGGAGACACGATGACCCAAAACCTATGGGATGCAGCAAAAGCAATTCTAAGAGGGAAGTTTATAGCAATACAATCCTACCTTAAGAAACAGGGAACATCTCGAATAAACAACCTAACCTTGCTCCTAAAGCATTTAGAGGAAGAAGAACAAAAAAACCCCAAAGTTAGCAGAAGGAAAGAAATCACAAATATCAGATCAGAAATAAATGAAAAAAAATGAAGGAAACGATAGCAAAGATCAATAAAACTAAAAGCTGGTTCTTTGAGAAGATAAACAAAATTGATAAACCATTAGCCAGACTCAACCAGAGAAAAAGGGAGAAGACTCAAATCAATAGAATTAGAAATGAAAAAGGAGAAGTAACAACTGACACTGCAGAAATACACAAGATCATGAGAGATTACTACAAGCAACTCTATGCCAATAAAATGCACAATCTGGAAGAAATGGACAAATTCTTAGAAAAGCACAACCTCCCAAGACTGAATCAGGAAGAAATAGAAAATATGAACAGACCAATCACAAGCACTGAAATTGAAACTGTGATTAAAAATCTTCCAACAAACAAAAGCCCAGGACCAGAAGGCTTCACAGGTGAATTCTATCAAACATTTAGAGAAGAGTTAACACCTATCCTTCTGAAACTCTTCCAAAATATAGCAGAGGGAGGAACACTCCTAAACTCATTCTACGAGGCCACCATCACCCTGATACCAAAACCAGACAAGGATGTCACAAAGAAAGAAAACTACAGGCCAATATCACTGATGAACATAGATGCAAAAATCTTCAACAAAATACTAGCAAACAGAATCCAACAGCACAGTAAAAGGATCATACACCATGATCAAGTGGGGTTTATTCCAGGAATGCAAGGATTCTTCAATATACGCAAATCTATCAATGTGATACACCATATTAACAAACTGAAGGAGAAAAAGCTTATGATCATCTCAAAAGATGCAGAGAAAGCTTTTGACAAAATTCAACACCCATTTACGATAAAAACCCTGCAGAAAGTAGGCATAGAGGGGACTTTCCTCAACATGATAAAGGCCATATATGACAAACCTACAGCCAACATCGTCCTCAATGGTGAAAACCTGAAACCATTTCCACTAAGATCAGGAACAAGACAAGGTTGCCCACTCTCACCACTCTTATTCAACATAGTTTTGGAAGTTTTAACCACAGCAATCAGAGGAGAAAAGGAAATAAAAGGAATCCAAATCAGAAAAGAAGAAGTAAAGCTGTCACTGTTTGCAGATGACCTGATACTATACATAGAGAATCCTAAAGATGCTACCAGAAAGCTACTAGAGATAATCAATGAATTTGGTAAAGTTGCAGGATACAAAATTATGCACAGAAATCTCTGGCATTCCTATACACTAATGATGAAAAACCTGAAAGTGAAATCAAGAAAACACTCCCATTTACCACTGCAACAAAAAGAATAAAATATCTAGGCATAAACCTACCTAAGGAGACAAAAGACCTGTATCCAGAAAACTATAAGACACTGATGAAAGAAATTAAAGATGATACAAATAGATGGAGAGATATACCATGTTCTTGGATTGGAAGAGTCAACATTGTGGAAATGACTCTACTACCCAAAGCAATCTACAGATTCAATGCAATCCCTATCAAACTACCACTGGCATTTTTCACAGAACTAGAACAAAAAATTTCACAATTTGTAGGGAAACACAAAGACACCGAATAACAAAAGCGATCTTGAGAATGAAAAACGGAGCTAGAGGAATCAGGCTCCCTGACTTCAGACTATACTACAAAGCTACAGTAATCAAGACAGTATAGTACTGGCACAAAAACAGAAAGATAGATCAATGGAACAGGATAGAAAGCTCAGAGATAAACCCACGCACATATGGTCACCTTATCTTTGATAAAGGAGACAGGAATGTACAGTGGAGAAAAGACAGTCTGTCTCTTCAATAAGTGGTGTTGGGAAAACTGGACAGGTACTTGTAAAAGTATGAGACTAGATCACTCCCTAACACCATACACAGAAATAAGCTCAAAATGGATTAAAGACCTAAATGTAAGGCCAGAAACTATCAAACTCTTAGGGGAAAACATAGGCAGAACACTCTATGTCAATCACAGCAAGATCCTTTTTGACCTACCTCCCAGAGAAATGGAAATAAAAATAAACAAATGGGACCTAATGAAACTTCAAAGCTTTTGCACAGCAAAGGAAACCATAAACAAGACCAAAAGACAACCCTCAGAATGGGAGAAAATATTTGCAAACGAAGCAACTGGCAAAGAATTAATCTCCAAAATTTACAAGCAGCTCATGCAGCTCAATAACAAGAAAACAAACAACCCAATCCAAAAATGGGCAGAAAATCTAAATAGACATTTCTGTAAAGAAGATGTACAGACTGCCAACAAACACATGAAAGAATGCTCAACATCATTAATCATTAGAGAAATGCAAATCAAAACTACAATGAGATATCATCTCACACCAGTCAGAATGGCATCATCAAAAAATCTACAAACAATAAATGCTGGAGAGGGTGTGGAGAAAAGCGAACAGTCTTGCACTGCTGGTGGGAATGTGAATTGATACAGCCACTATGGCGAACAGTATGGATGTTCCTTTAAAAACTACAAATAAAACTACCATATGACCCAGCAATCCCACTACTGGGCATATACCCTGAGAAAACCATAATTCAAAAAGAGTCATGTACCAAAATGTTCATTGCAGCTGTATTTACAATAGCCAGGAGATGGAAACAACCTATGTGTCCATCATCAGATGAATGGATAAAGAAGATGTGGCACATATATACAATGGAATATTACTGAGCCAGAAAAAGAAATGAAATTGAGCTATTTGTAATGAGGTGGATAGACCTAGAGTCTGTCATACAGAGTGAAGTAAGAAAGAGAAAGACAAATACCGTATGCTAACACATATATAAGGAATTTAAGGGAAAAATAATGTCATGAAGAACCTAGGGGTAAGACAGGTATAAAGACACAGACCTCCTAGAGAATGGACTTCAGGATATGGGGAGGGGGATGGGTAAGCTGTGACAAAGCAAGAGAGTGTCATGGACATATATACACTACCAAACATAAAATAGATACCTAGTGGGAAGTAGCCACATAGCACAGGGAGATTAGCTCGGTGCTTTGTGACCACCTAGAGGGCATTGATAGGGAGGGTGGGAGGGAGGGAGATGCAGGAGGGAAGAGATATAGGGACATATGTATATGTATAACTGATTCACTTTGTTATAAAGCAGAAACTAGCACACCATTGTAAAGCAATTATAATCCAATAAAGATGTAAAAGAAAAAGAAAAATATAGCTATTGAAGCGAAAATGTTTTCAAACCCTGTCATATTATGCACAGGTGAGGTGAATTATCTACTCCCTGATTTGCTTTTCCCACAAAAATAATACAGTATCTCAGAAGGAAAGAAGTATTTCCTATCCAAATGGAAACATACTACTTGGACATATCCCTTCAGGGTGTTTCACTGAAGGGGCAACACCTGGGCTACGTGTGTGTGAAAGCAGGAAGCTGATATTCTAGTCTCTACATCTTGAAGAGAGTCACTATCAATGTGTTTTCTCTACCAGAGCTGATCTTTCCTCCAATCTATAACCAAGTATTTATTTATTCATTCAATGAACATCCATGGAGCAATGACAAAAAAAAAGAAAGTTACCTGATGAGAGGCAAAAATAAAATACCTTTAAATATCTTAAAACCTCAAATTCTTTTTAGTATTTATCTCTATAAAATGTTCATTTCAGCTGTAGTTGCAAGATCAAGACTCAGAGTAGATTCAGAAGACCAAATAGTGTGAGCAAGTAGATGACTTGCAATATCTTTTGCCTTGCTTTTTTTCTGATATTTTTCAATTTTGATCTTGATCTCTCAAGCAGATAAGCTTTTTCCATTTTGAAATATTTCTAATCTTCCTAAAGTAATGTTTGATATTTGGAACTTATTTTTAGACAGTGATACACTTATCTCCTAATTCATTTAAAACAAAAATTTAGAACATTCTATGGAAAAGGCAATATGCTAGACACTGTATTACTTTCTAATTAATGTTAATTTTAATGCTATTTCCTATATGAGAGGTCAACAAACTACAGCCTAGCTGACTCCAGTTATTTCATTTAAAGTTTTATCACAGCACAGCCAGGGTCACTTATTTAAATCTGTCTATGATTGATTCTCTGATAAAAACAGCAGACTTGAGTGGTTGCTACAGAGACCGTATGGCATGAAAGCTGAAAAGATTTGCCTTGGCTCTTTACATAAAATATTTGTCAGCCCTTGTTTTACACCATCAATTTGAACAATGCTAAAATCAGATTAAACTAAATATTTAAATCATTGTTGTCAGAAAAGAGGTGTAAGCCTTAACATACATGTTTAAATTGAAAGATCCAGTAGTCAATGCCTAAACAAAGTTTATTCAAAACTATTGTTTAGCACCATGTGTCTCAGTTAACTACAGAGAAAACAATAAATTATCTTTGAATAATTAAATGACTTTCAAATAACTGTGTACAGACAAATTAAATACTTATTTAAGCAATCTAATTACAAATGTTATTAGGTCCATTGGTTTGACTAACAAATTTAAATATATGTTTCTTTAGTTTTTGCTGCCTAAAGCAATTGTAAAAACCTTTAGAAGAACTTTGCCCATCATAAATGCCTGGAGTAACATTTCCTGAATAAACAGATACTAGTCTTATACAAATACATGTATCATTCCAGGTTTAACTAGGAACATGCATATACGTTCTCACTCAAGGAATATTTAAATTAGAAATAAAGTCAACTCACCACCACCTGCCCCCCCTCCAATAACTCAAGTCAATTAGACATTAGGTTTACAAGTGAGGTCATTATAGTAATTTTATACCCCATTTCTACTTAAAAAACACCATTTTCTGCTCATTTGAGCTAATTAAAAATAACTATCACCATCCCACAAAGACCAAAATAAAGCAGTGCTATTTTAGCACATAAATATCTACTAAAGAAAAATTGTTTTAGTACTAGTTTTTAATATTATTTCACATAGAACGAAATCTAGGCCACAATTTCATTCATAGAGCATGTGGACAAGGCCATATACAAATTAAACACTGTGGTAATAATAAAAAATAATAAAAAATAAAAAATGTGAGAAATACGCAAATAAGTGATTTGATGATTATACCTGAAATTAAATTAAAGCAATTCGTTCTGTAAAATGAGCGTTAACGTGTGTTTATTCCTCAGACTCTGGAGTGCTTTATCCATTTTACCAAAACTCTCATTTTAAAAGTTTTATGTGATGCAAGTGTTTCTTCACTATTGCTAAATTAGAAGATGATAGTAACAGGATCAAAATTGTTCAGTTTCTTCCAACTTAGTTCATTACCTTTACATTGAGAGACTATCACTCTCCCTGTTGCACACAGTTGCTTATCAATCTGTAAAGTCATTTAAACAATCTACTTACTGACTTGATGAATCAACACTTTGAATAACATTATTTTGGATTTACACCATATTATTTCAGGCAGCCAAAGTTTCAGTAAAGGAAGAAGCATACATAAGAAAAAAATTCATTTTGCAAGGAAAATTAAGTGGATTCGCAAAGAAAAAGTATCCAACCTATTTTTAAATACTTTTAATATTATACAGATTATATATTTTCTTTTTTTTCCTTGAGGAAAAATAAGGTAGTTTTAGCCAAAATGAATTTTAATCACCTGGTTCTGAACTCTGGTCTAAAATGTTCCATACAGAGCTGGGAAAATGGCAAGCTCTCACAATCTGTATTAAATCTGTAAATTATAAAATTTGTAGAAGAAATTCAGGAATTTCTATCTATGATGACAGTGTCAATGTCTCACTTCCTTTGAATTCCTAAAACACTGTAGTTATTTAAAATATAAAATAGTTTATGGATCTATAAATTTAAAAATGTGAAAGAAAGGAACATTATTTCAACTCTGGCAATACATTATGCTTTCTAAAGACTAGCATTATAAAGTAGCAAAATCACTATTGTTTTGCCATTCTGATATGTCTGTTGACTGAATTAAATTATGATTAACAATAAGTAGTCAGTGCTAATCACTGTCATAGCCATTCCACTGGGTTGCTAGAGATGGAGACTGCTGTGAATTGAGGGGTAGACAAGTGGTAAAGAAACAAAAGTAGGTAAATCTTGGAATAAGTTTGACTGTTCTCACAGAAAAATGAGGCTATGATTGTGGGGACAACATAGGGATGAGAATATAATGAGTGCATGCATTGCTTATAAGGAGGAAGAAGGTAGGGGATGATGGTTTAACACATAAGGTACAATGAGATATTAAAATTTTAACCTCCATTAAAGAGTTAGAAGGGCAGTGGTACACAAGAGGAAGACTTCCAGGACATAGGTAATCAGTGACTGCAAAGAGAATCAGGAGCAAACAGAAAAATAGTGGATGGTAATACAAAAATATTTGTAGGCTCAATGGCAGGAACTTGGATACTATTGTCTCTGTAAGAAATTTTTGAGTTTATCTGCTGCTAGAGGATAATTTGTAGGGTTCAATGCTTAGAGAAATTGGAAACCAATTTAAATAGGTATTGTGAAGAATCTGAGTGAAATACATGATTACCCCACAAGATTAAGGGCACAACTGAGGATGAATCCTCTGAATTCAAACTGGCAAATATCTTTAAAATTTTACCTAAATTGGAAAGCTAAGAGATATATAAACAGAATTGTTTGGACAACGGCAACGAAACAGAAACAAAAAAACAACAAAAAACTTAGGGGGTCACAAGACTGGAGTTCTCAAAGTAAGGAAGAAATGTAGTAAGGGTAACTGAATGAGAAAAAGTATGGAACTATGAGATGTGTCAACAAAACATTGCAAAAACCTAGGACCTCCTTATCAAAAAGAAAGAGAGTATCATTGAGAAAGGACATTCACGGAGAAACAGTGAATGTAACTCTATCAAGTAACTAAGGCAGGCTATTGTTTGATGTTCTAGACAGAGTTAAAATTAGCAAAGCTGATAGCAAATCTGCAAAAAGAGAGGAAGACATAAGCTAAATTCCAAAATCAACAAAATTGAAGTTTACTTGAAAATAAGGAGCAGAGATGACTGTAGCTGAGTTTCCTTACTCTCAATGGGTCCAGGCTGTTTTATGAGAGGGTGGGAGAGGAGAGGACTAGAAGCAAAAGGGCATCAAGCTGGGCTCAGTCCCCACCTTCCAGAGAGGGCAGCAATAGAAGTAGCACAAGTCTCAGTTACAGCAAGGAGAAGAAAGAGGCTAGGAAAGAGTGTTTATTTTCTAAGGACCAGAGGTTTCAGAGCATGCAGTGAAATTATTTGGGTGTATATGAGAGGGGATTTGAGTGACTCAAAATGAATTATAGGCTGATATGGGGATACAAGTGTGGGAGGTGATGACAAATTGAGATTATAGTGAAGTAATCATAGTTGGGGCATGCAAAAATAGAGTCAGGCAACCAGTAAGGATCTGGTCTCAAACACTTTCCTGTACCACTGAGAAACTGAATTCTCTCTGAACTGTATCAAACCCAAGGACGCCACTGGGCATATTTGGAAGACATCTGCCTGCTGCAACTTTATGCTCGCAAGGTCCCCATTATAACTATGCAAACATTTCAGACCCCAACCAATCCTAGCTTAACAAGCACCCTTACTTCTTGCTAGCTCCAGTTATAATTCTTTACAAAGAACCTATTTAACTACCTGTGGCCCTGCAGTTTTTGCCTTTTTAAGCTTCCTCCATTTTGTCCAGGGGAACACAATTCAAGTTCTTCTTGAATCTGTGTCTCTGGGCTCCAGTCCTAACAAACCCCAAATAGATACCTTTTTATTTCAATCAGGTCTTTGTTTCTTCAATTTTGGTTAACAAAGGGGATATACAGCCAGAGAAGATCCCATCACATGTAATCAATACAGATGCCAGGAATATAAGGTCTGGTAGTTTAACTGGCCAGAGCACTTTTTAAAGTATTACTCAAGACAGTACCTAGGTGGATTAGAGCACATGAGGATGTTTAGAAGACTCACCAGCAGTGACCTGAATGGGCTGCACCTTTGGTAGTAATGGAGATTCCAGTCCACTTGGAAGGGTAGTGGTTCAGATACATGACTTGTTCTAGGTGTGTAATGGAGCCCTTGTTAAAGGTTCAGCATTTACTGCTGCTTACATTCAGGTTTGTAGGGTGAGGGCTCTTGTTCTTTCACATAATATTTCTGCTTTTATCTGCACATTTATCTTATTCTTTCCTTGCTATAAATTGACTAATTTCAGTGTGCCTAAAGTTTCTGTTCAGCCATAATTCTTATTTGTACGTAGTTAGTATGACTTTTTTAGCCTCTTTCCCTAGAACATCATCTAAACACTTCAATTTTTACTGCTAATTGGCACATCCTTCCCATATGCCTTTGTTTAGAGATTGATAGGCCTAGGTCTTTTATTTTTTCCTTGCTAAGCTACAAAATTTCCTAGCAGTCCATGGTAACCCTTAGGTCAGATCTATTCCAGTAAATTGTGTACAAAGCACTGCTTTGTATCACATCAAAACCTGAAACCAGGGAACATTTTGTGATAGACGTTCAGATCAAAGACAAAAGAATTCATATTTTAAAATATACTAATCTTGCCCCATACAGAGGATTCACTTTTTCTTTTCATTGAACAAATGCAAAACTAGTTCTAGGCCAAAGAATGTGCTGAAGCTTGTAAAAGCTTTAAGTATATAGCCCTTTTTTTGAGAATAATGCACTAAGTTGAGAAATTAATAATACATATTATTGGGATCCTGGTAGAGGTGGGTAAGCTAATTTGTTTTTCAGGAAGTTATTTGTCCACCTGACCATTCTGATGGAGCTTCAACCAGAATCTGAGGTTGACTACAATTTGAAGCTCTCCCTTTATTGGGTAACAGAGAAAAGCCATATCCCGTATCTTTTTCAGGGAATACATTCTTAACATTATTTCTATCCTGAACTTGGAAACTTGTTTATTTGGGGGAATTTTTCTCTAAAAAAATTGCCACTTATTTCTTTAATCTACTATGTATCTGTTAACATAAGGAGGACTATAGAGAATTATATACCTGGACTGCATCTGACTGTTTTCATACAAATACATTTAGTGAAATGCATTTTATTATGTTAATAACTTTCTATAAAATGTGTTATGAGAAAAAACGCTAGATGTAAAAACTGTTTCTGTAATAAGGTTGTTATTGAAAAAATTATTCAGTTCATTGCACAGAGTGTACCTGATGAAAATACAGACTTTCCACTATGGTATTTTTAAAATTTTATGTACACTGAAAATCATATAACACATGCTGTGGAAAATAAAGCTGCATACTCAGAATAAAATATATATATATATATATATATATATAAAGACTGTTTTCTAAGAACCAAATACATAACACAAAACTAAGAGTGCGAGTATATATTGTAAAAAGGAGTTCATTTTCAACTGTCCTCAGCTACTGAGCACAGTCCTGTCACATGGACACCACACAGGAGATTTCTGTGGCAGACATTACTGACCACCATCAGACCTTCCTGAGCCAGAGCTAATCCCTATTTCCCAGCCATCCTTGCTGTTCATTGTGGCCATGTGACTAGATCTCGCCACATGACATTTGTAAAAGTCCAGGACAAGGTTTTCAGGAAGCGAGTATGTCTCTCATATTCTTTTTCCTTTGGCCTATGGGGGTACAGATGAAAATGAGATCTTGAGAAATGACAGATATAGAGAGCACCTATGGTTCTTAAATACTCCCCTGCCAAATTTGCCTTTCCATTTACACATAGACCTTGGACTATTATGTGAAAGAAAGGTAAACTATTTTGATATGTCCTGACTTGTTAAACTAATATATTTTAAAGATTATTTTTGGTCAGAAGGGGGAAGAGGGCCATGACACTATGAGAGAGGGAAAAGGAGACCTTATAACATAAATTTCTATCTTTTATAAGACATGAGTCTTTCTTCACAGATCCAGTTTCTCTTCGTGTGCTCACTAGAAAAGCCTTACGTAAACGGATGACGCATAGAAAGTGCTTAGAGGTTCACTGCCTCAAACACTCGAGTTATTAATGCCAGCTGCTGAAAAGACTATTGTTATTTTTGTTTTAATAATCAGCCATATTTAAAGGCCCCAACTACACCTACTGAAAATATTTTTTTAAAAAATTATACTAAGTTTTCCATGTTACCTTTTGGACCACTTTTCCTTTTGTTTCACAGATGTCATTTTTTTGGTCAATGTTTTTCTATTAGCTGCCTTTATACAAGAATATTAGAAATGAAGCATTCGGTTTCTTTTGGTACCTACACACTCTACAACTCAACTCCTATATTATGAGGCGTTAGTAAGGCAGAGGATCATACTGAAAACAGTGCATCCGTCCCAGGGGAGGGCATGGTGTCTTCCCATCCTGCACAGGGTGGCCATTGTGCACAGGCTTGTACCAGATAGAAAGGTCTATGAGGAAGGTCTTGAGGAAATAAGGAAAATGAATACAGTCTAGAGAAAGATTGAAATCTGAGAGAAAATAAGATTATGATAAAGACTATAGATAACTCAAAAGTCATCCTAGGAACTTTCTCCAGTGAATGGCATAGATCATGACACTGGCCAATACAGCAGATAAAGCAAACCTAACAGTATTTGTCTATGAAGTAAATCATATCTAAATATCAGTACTATAGGGGATCAGCACCAATTTTCCATTTTTTATGATCAACTTAGAGAACAATCTTGGAATGTTCATAATGGTTATAACTTTGACAAAGTAAAATTATAATTACAGCTGTGAGGGTCTGGGAAGGGGATGAGGAGGGTGGGTGGGCTCTCTGCAAAATGAGAGAAATGCAACCTGTGCTATATATAAAAATAGGGTTTTAATTATGCTATTTGAAGATGAAGTGAGAACCTATAAGGAAATCACAACTATTAATGTAGTTATTTGAAGATTTTGAAGAAAGGTGGAGAGTAGGATAAAATTTAGCCAAATTGTATATACGCATATTTAAAAGCATTGTAATTTAAATAAGGCAGTACATTTTATAGAACTAAAAAAACGGCCAAAAGTGTTCAGCTCTAGGGAATAGGTTAGTGGGTCTTGAGGATGGACAATGATTCTCATTGTTGCTTTATTATAATATTTGCTTTTTATGATATGAGAATGTGTTGCTTTGATTATTCTTGTGGGGACAATAAAAGACAGGAAAGAGAGTTTCATGGATCTAAGTTTTCTTTTTAAATTTAAGATCAATCTTTGAAGGATATCCAGTGAGGCTCAGGGTATGTTATAATACCTGCTTAACCCCTGAACATGTCACATTTACATAAGAGAAATCTGCCCTTGACCTTCAAGAGCAACTTCAGCCTATCATTTGCTATAGATAATACACAGCTATATAAAGGTAGATAATATTTGTGTATGTATAGTAAGACTAATTTTATTTTGAAAATTCATAAATTGTAACAAATAACATTGAAATATATAAATATTTCAATAACTGAATAAATGTTGACTATAAATATTCAATAAATATTATAGACTGCAGTTAAAACTCATTAAAATGCACATTCTAAACAAAATGTAGGGGTCACAAGAGTTTAATTCTATTTATTTTCCATTTCTAAGACCTATTTCTATTGTTGAGACCTATAGCCTCAAAAAGCTGTTCTGGGAGTTAAGACAGCAGAGAAGCAGGAGGATATGGAGTTCATCTCTCTCCATGGGTACATTAGGAATACATCTATATATGTAGTAATTCTCACAGAACATTGGCTGAACACTAACAGAAGACCTTGTACACTGGAAAGGACTATAAAGATCCCTGCATAACTGGGTAGGACAAAAAAAAGATGGAAGAAGGAGGAGGAGAGGAAGTTGGATGGGACCTGTACCCCAGGGCAGGGGAGCTGAATCAGAGGAGAGATTCCTGAATTCAAGCAACTTAAATGTCATGGACAGATGAATGGATAAGGAAGATGTGGCACATATATACAATGGAATATTACCCAGCCATAAAAAGGAACGAAATTGATTTAATTGCAGTGAGGTGGATGGGCCTAGAGAGTGTCATACAGAGTGAAGTAAGTCAGAAGGAGATAAACAAATACCATATGCTAATGCATATATATGGAATCTAAAAAAAATGGTACTGATGTACCTAGTGGCAGGGGAGGAATAAAGACGCAGACATAGAGAACGGACTTGAGGACACGGTGGGAGGGGGAAGGGTAAGCTGGGACAAAGTGAGAGAGAAGCATTGACATATATATACTATCAGATGTAAAATAGCTAGCTAGTGGGAAGCAGCCGCATAGCACAGGGAGATCAGCTGAAGGCTTTGTGACATCCTAGATGGGTGGGATAGGGAGGGTGGGAGGGAGGTTCCTGAGGGAGGGTATATAGATATATGTATACTTATAGCTGATTCACTTTGCTGTACAGCAGAAACTAACACAACATTGTAAAGCAATCATACTCCAATAAAGATATATATAAAAGAAAAAGAGAGAAAGTCCCTGGAAAGAAGAGACCTGGTCCCCTCCTGGCTTCTCCAAGCTATCTAGGAAAGCCAGGCACCTGGTAGTTTTAGAAGCTCAGTGTTGTTGTTTGTCTGGTAAGCAAAGGAAGAATGTCAATTAACAACAACAACAAAAAAAAGGGTACAAACTTTCAGCTATAATGTGAATAAGGTCTGAGGATGTAATGTATAACATGGGAATATAGTTGATAACACTGTATTGTATAATTGAAATTTGCTGAGAGAGTAGAACTTAGATGTTTTCACCAAAGGCAAAGGATAAATATGAGGTGATGGATTTGTTCATTAACTTGACGGGGGAAATCCTTTCACACTATATACATATATCAAACCATCATGATGTATACTTTAAATATCTTACAATTTTATTTGTCAATTATACCTCAATAAAGCTGGGAAGAAAAGCTGTGCTAAGTTAATCTGATGAAAAGTAACCAACAACTCCAACGTAGTTGAGGGAAGAAACAAGCTGGTATTAATGTAAATACCTGAAAATATGGAAAGATAGACTACCTAGCCGAGCTGATGAAGACCAAGAGGCTGTGTGTTTCTTACCCATTACATACATTTGTGTGTGCCATACCTAATCACACCAAGGCCCTCACATCAAACAAGATATCACATCCTCCTTATTATAGCTAGACATTAGGAGGCTCAAGGGAAATTCTTCCTGTAACAATGGTGCCACATGTGTTTCCTATTTGCCTGGTTCACTGATTCATTGATGGGTGGTTTTCTTCTTCAAATGATTGTGTATTGTCAGCTCCCCACTAAGAGAGAGAAGGCTTGCTCAGCTTTACCAGCGTACTTGAGGTGTACCAGAGCTCTCTCCATTTGAGAGAATTTAGTGATACACACATAAAAAAGGGTTCAACCTAAATACTTAGAGTTGAGTCAACTAAAATGAATCTTTAATAGCTGAATCAATTGCAGCTATGTGTTTTGGTAAAGTAATAATATTTCCTTCAGTAGGACACTAGAAAAAAACTCCTGCTCCCATTTTCTCTCAACATTGCATTGAGATCCTCTAGGTTTACCTAATGTCAGACTGGTGTAGTTCAAAAAGGTAAAGAGTAACTTCATCTTACATTTATAAGGGATTCTGTAGTTGACTTTGCTGTAAATTGGGCATGAAATAAATGTCTTAATGGCCAAAGCAGGGAAGCAAAATCTATTATGAAGTTGAAATGAATCTTGAAACAGCAAATCATTTTCTCTGATGTAGTATTTTCTCTGCTATTGTTTTGCTTTATTCATTTTTAAAGCTTTGCTGAGACGCAATTACATTATACTTTCTCTTTTCTTTCATTACTTATGAATTCAATATTTACTTCATTACAGCTTGATTTTTAAAGGACTATAAGAATTTTAAGAACTTTAAAGGCTCTACTGACTTGGTGACTGTTATATATTGTCTTTTCAACTATTTTCTCGGATTTCTCTAGCATGGTCTGAGATTCTTAATATCTTAAAATGCACAAACAATTTAAATTTGTAGAATTCCTCAATGATAACAAGATGACAGTTCAACTATTTATAACAATTGTAAAAAATAAACACGAGCAATCAAATTTCCAGAGCTTTTAACCTTATGGTTCCCAAATTCCTTTTTGTCTCAGTGGTGTGATAACTTATTAAAAAGCTGTAGGTCAGTTCATTTAGGTGGGTTTGTGAATTCAATGTATTTTCAGTTTCATTAATTTTGTTGATGAAAAATCAGCTTAGAAATCAATGTATATGTAAAATGCATCTCCTAAAAATGAGTTAAAGGTATTTTAAAAGTTAGTGACATGTTTGTGATTATGTCAGAAGGTCAAATGGTCTGAATTTTTAAATTCAGTGAAGGAGTATAGGAGTTTCTGTTCTGGTATTATTTAGGTACTTTTGGAAAAGTCTTACTGTGGAAATAGATTACAGGGTCACTGAGACCTATGAAACTTTGTAACTGGAGCATTAACAAAATCATAATCAAAATAATAATGCAGTAAAATTTCCAGTAAATGAAGAATATCCTAGTAAATATAGAATTTTTTACCTTAAAAAATAGAACGTGAAAATAGTTTGATAGATATGGCTGTGAAGTAGGACTGGAGCTGAGTGAGAAAAACATGAGCAGAAAAACATCCCCAGAAAGGGCAGGTGGAGCTGTAGTTCTTTCATACACAGAAAGAACTGTGAAATAAACACTTCCAAAGCAGAATATAAAGTTAAACTGAACCACGGAAATCTGTGGGTATATCATCATGCCACACAGTTCTATATCAGCTGGGCTTGACTGCCTTCAACTGTCTGAGGGAAACTTGCTTTCAGCTGCTGATTCTCTGTAGTAAAAAGCTTTAATAAGCTGAAAAAAATGTATGAATCAATGCTATTACTGAATTATGATATCATTCATGTATTGTCAATTGCATTTAATATTTATCTTTGTTTATGGAGCTGTGAATTGTTGAAAAGCAGACTATTTTTTTAAGGAATTAAGTTGCAGTCTCCTCTTTAAGTTGCATTCTCCTCTTTAATATAAAAATGTATATGAATTCCAAACAATTCTCAAATCAATGCTGGAGTCATGTTTATGTTCCCACAGTAGCACTCAAGAGTAATAATGCTCTTACATTAATTTTGTTTAGGAAAAAACTACCTGATCAGTGTTTTAAAACCTCTTTAACGAAAGCTCTATATAGATAATGTCATAAAAATATATACTAATTGTTTTAATATTTTTTGACTCTCTGTGAAGCATTTTCATGCTTCCTGTTACAGTCAATGGCTTCTAGGGTTAAAATTCCATACTTTAGAGAAATAGTTATCAGCTCAAAATTTTTAATTAATGAATTACTTCTTTATTTTAAAATTGTACTCTGAATTAGAGATGAAAATGAGTAAAAGGGCACTCAAGATTGAAAACAAAGCAGAATATCATGCAAACAATAACTGTAAGAAAACTTCTGCATTTTTAGAATCTCCACGTATACTTCAAGACCATGAGAAGTACTAGAGATAAAAAGGGTCATTTTGGAATGAAAAACCTGTTTAACTACTTAAGAAGTTATGAAAAACTAAGTATTTGTGCAATGAATAGAGTTTCAAAATAAATAAAAAATAGAAGGAGGCATAAATCCACAACCACAGTTATTTTAACACTTCTCTTTCAATAATTGATAAAATGAGTAAATCATCTCTAAGGATACAGAATATTTGAAAAACAGTGTTAACCAACTTGACTTAATTAACTTTTATAGGACACTATACCTAATAGCAACAGCAAACACATCCAGTTTAAGTACCCAAAGAACTTTCATCAAGAGACCGTATACTGAAGCATAAAGTAAATTTCAATAAATTTCAAACCATACTGAAAGACCGAACTGAAATCATACAGAATATGTTCTCTGACCACAGCTGTGTTAAATTAATCATACCTAAAAGGTGTCTAGAAAATCCCTAAGTGTTTAGAAATTATACCACATTATTTCAAATAACACAAGAATCAAAAAATCACAAAGCAAGTTTTTAAAAACTTGTAAGTAAATGAAAATGAAAACACAATAAATGAAAACTTTTGTCTACAAATAAATCATTCTATAGAGGGAAACAGAACTTTATAGACTTATGAGATGAGTGCATTAGTTTCCTATGGCTACTGTAACAAATTACCACAAATTTGGTGACTTAGAACAACACACAATTATTCTCTTACAGTTCTGGAGGTCAAAAATCCAAAACCAGTTTCACTGGCCAGAACTTACAGTGTCAGCCGGGCTGCAGTCCCTCTGGAAGCTTTGGAGAAGAATTAATTTCCTTAGTTTTTCCAGTTACTAGAGCTGTATTATTTGCACCCACAGTTGCAGGGTTCCTGGCTGTTCTTTCATCTTTAAAGACAGAAGTGTAACACCTCACTCGGTCTCCATGTTGCCTTCCATCTCTCTAGTACCTCCCCCTGCCTCCCTCTTATAAGGACCTTGTGATTACATCATTGGACCCACCTGGATAATCTGGGATACGCTTCCCATCTTAAAGTACTTAACTCTATCAACATCTATAGAGTCATTTTTGCCATATAAGATAACATTCACAGGATCCAGGACGTAGGACTTGGATGTCTTGGGGGCCACAGGAGGCAAAACTGCTTAAAATTAGTGATCTAAGATTCCACACAAAAAAATGAATATAAAATAATATGGCAAATTAAAACCAAAAAAAAGTAGAAGTCATAATGAAGAACAAAGATGGATGAAATAAAAGCAGTCACACAAAAGAATAAATTAAAGGTAAAACCTATTTCTTTAAAAAGATTAATAGAGTTAATAAACCTGAAAAGATTTACAAAGACAATTAGAAAAAACAATTTGTGAATATCAGGGATGAAAATAAGGATATCGCCATAGATCTTTCAAATATAGAAAAAAGAATACTAAGAGTATGTTACAAGCAAGCTTTTTTAAAAATAAACTTGACAACATAGATAAATCATTTGTGTTTGTGTGCTTTAGTTATTTTGGAATGTGTGTTGGAGTTTGGCTGTTTTTAATGAGAAAGATCTAAAAAGAATTAGAGAATAGAAAATGAGAGGGGAAAAAAGTTCATCAGGAACCCACCTATAGTTTAAAAAGCTATGAAAGACCATTCACACATCACGGGGGACCACAAGTCATCTCAATAAAAGGGCGCTAGGTGAGGTGATCTTTAGGGTTTGTGTTTGCCCTGGGTGGTTTTGAGTAAGGTTTTAAAAAGCAAGGGTTTCCTCTCGTGTCAGAAAGTTGGGGTAATTTCATGACTGTGTTTGTTGATAAGTTTCTCCTAGTAGACAGATGAAATGAATTGAGGCTAATGTAATTGGTAAAAAAGCGTTATTCAGCACAGGGAGCCAAGAGAGGAGGATGTTTGGTCACCTTTATGGTTTGCAGAGTGTTCTTGTTTTTGTCTGAGGTTACTTGTTTTGTTCTGCTACAACACATTCACGCAATGGGGTGTCTAATGGCAGTCTGTGGAATTCTCCATGTTAAGAGGGGAATACCACGGTGTAGCTGTTAGTGCCAGGCCAGGTACCAGCTGACAGCTGTCAGGGCTGTCTTTTTCTCAGAGGCCTGAAATGGCTACAAGTAATTAATGCATTGCTGTCAAAACTAGAGAAATATTCTCATAACCTAGAGAAAAGAGAAACCCTGTGGATTTTAGAGCAAGGTGAAGGTTGAATGGGATGGCAGCTACATGGACCATGTAGAGATGGGGGAACACAAACACTAGTCCAGTACCTTCCCGAAAGATCCTCAAGTCCCAGCTGCAGATGGAAGAGTTAGATATCACTTATAAGGAGCTGTGACAACAGTAACAAAGGGCGTAAGGGCAGTAAAGTATGTGAAAAAATGACAGATTAACAATGATTTAGAGCTGCTTCCTTTTACCTCATTAACATATGGGCACTTTTAAGACAGAAACCCATACCTGAGTGGCTGGGGAGAAACTTTATGACATACAGTGTTAGGATAGCTTCTATCTCAAGGAGGTTGGGAGACTTGGAATCAGCGATTAACTGGTTTCTTTAACATAAATTGATCTGTGAAACAAAATAAGAAAATATGATTTTTAAAAATTTCTAATTGTGGATTTAAAGTCTAACCAGATACACTCATGCAGTTCACATTAGATTAATGACTAAAAGTAAATTATTATGTATAATTATGGAAAATATGATACTACATGCCTATTTTACATGCATTTATAGTTTATAAATGGATCTTCATTATGTCATGAAGTTATTTTGGGAAAGTCAGTACATTTCTATGGGCTTTAATTCTGACACCTCTAAAATAAGATGTGTGCACTAATATATCCTTTAAGTCTCTATTCTTTTGTTTAAATGTATGTACATTAGCATCTATATTTAACTTCAAGTGCTCACTCATATTTGGAAGAACCACAGGAGAACCAAACTCAGTTCCTGAAAATATTAAGCTGTATTTTAAGCCTGTCTAGAGGAAGCAAAATAATTTTTTACCCAAAAATAATGCTAAAATATCATTGGCCAAACATTCCATAAACAACCCAGTATCTTTTTTTCCCCATCTACATCTTTCTAATTCTCTCCTCTATAGACATCCTTATTATTTAGAGTCAGGACTAATAAAGATAGGTTAGCAAAGTTACTGGGAAAGTACATCACAAGTGTCAGCAGCAAAGCTGAGTATATGCTTGTGGCCAACTCTCGTCTTTCACTCATGGTAACTATATGAATTTATAGCACCGTTTTCCATCATATTCTGTGTATCTTCTGAATCTACTTGTGCTATCAAAGTAAAATGCAACTAAATATATGAAAATGATAAATGTTTTATTATGTAAAAATATGTTTATTCTGTGAATAAAGGAAAATTCTTAGCTCATGAAATTATAGAGAAGAGACATAAAAATATCAACAGCATCTATACAAACTAGATCTGTGGCTGATGGTTATAAGCTCTGCAAGGGAGGTGGCAGATGGAAAAAATTGCTTGCAGGCCATGGTGGATGATTATTGGCTTCTACCACGATCAGGTACATGACCCTGCGGGGGTTATTATAACAATATTCTCATTTGTAAAATAAATATTATAATATATATACCAGAGTGTTGAGATTTAAAATTTTTAAATACATGCAAAGTGATTAAAATTATTTGGCACATAGTTAAGTGCTCAATACCCGTCAGCTATTAGATTGCTCCCACCCCACTTCTAGCCTCAGTGGAAACTCATTTTTCATATTTGTCCTTCCAGTGTTTGTTTATATTCTTTTTTGCTTGACCACCTTAGATCTTTGACACTTTTCACACCAACCAGGAATTTTTAATATAACATAAGCACTCAAATAATGAATATTTTTAGATAAAACAAGGGGAAAGAAAACAATGGGGTCATCTATTCATTCAACCTGTAGAGCTATTTTTTAAATCCAATAATATCAGCAGGTCTGTCCATAATATAATTAACATGTCTCCACCCATATCATAAAATATGATCCCTTTCCTTCTGATAATCTGGACAAAGCAGTTTCTCTGTGTGTCTATATTAAAAATATCATGTGTGGTGGACATTAGTACAATTTACTAATATTTCTAGTTCTCCTCCTTCCAAGTACACAAAGTATTTGCATGCCCTGCCATCTGAAGGTTGTCTCTGAAGTGGTTAATGAAACGTGTGCCCTTTCAGGTGGATATATCTAATGTCTGGTGTTCAACCCTGCAACCCCTACATTCTCTGCTTTGATGATTGGGGAGAACATAGTGATAAGAAGGTGCCGTCAGATTGAGGCTGCTTGGACCACTGAGGGTACACCTAGACAATAACTGCCCTGAAGTGTGGCCTAGTTGCACAGCAGATTTTGAATGAGTGGGGTATACATTTTCTGTGGCTATTTTTTACCACAGCATAGACTAGCCCAACGTGATTTTATATAATGCAAACTAAATATTATTAGATTAAGGTTAAATCTGCCATTAAGCTACAGGAGTTTTTAAAAAGTATGTTATCTGTGTACTAATGTTTTTAAAAAGACATTTGGAGCATTGATTAAAATACTTAGAAATCAGAGAGATGCTTAGGAATATATTATCTATGTATAATGATTCTAAAGGGTAGCGGAACTTAAGCTCCTATTGCCCCTCATTGACCTCAGAATGTACCTTTTTCACAATATTTGTGCAAAGAGGCTTTGGTCTGCCCACAATGATGCAGATTACTAGCATGATTTTAATAAAATGCGGTAAAAGTATTTAAACAATATTTAAAATCAATTTGTCATTTTTTACCTAGGTTTGTCCAAAATGCTGGATCAAGTAACCTTAATTTCGTATTATTTCTAGCATATATTTCCCTGAACTTTTAAAGATAAATATTTGGGACATTTACCTGAATCCATAGGTTGGCAGAAAATCAAGGAAAGGTTAATCAAATTTGTATTACTTCCTTTGCAGCTGAAATTACTATGCAGGACTGTCCTGATCAAAAGAGTACACTTCAGTGATGTCACTCTCTTAGACAAATAGCGGTAGCACTATATCAATATTCTACCAATAATAGTCATGATGCCTTGAAATCTCTCCTGTTTTTAGAAGTACAGCAGTTTTCTTCTATTTTACTATTATCAGTACATCAGAATTCCAAATTTATTGATATGCTTTCATTCCTACATTTTTGGCAATCTTTAATTTACAGGGAGTGAAAGTACTTCAAATTGAAAAGCTACATAATTTAAGTATATATTCAGGGAGAAGATTGCTGACTGTCACTGAAAAGGCTTCACCAGATGACATTATTGAATTTTCCACTCTGGTGAGCTCTCAACTTAGCAGCCTTAAAACAATGAGTTCAGGACACATAGAGTGAACCCATTTATGAGCCATTAAACTTAATATATCTCCTGAGAATAAACTGAACCTAATCTTCCTGCTAATTTTGAACAGGTGACATTACAAGTGTTGGTTAGTATACTTTATGTGTTTTTCATTAATGTGTTCTTAAGACATGCTAATAATTTATACTACTAAACATAATATTCATGTGGATTGTATTACCTGAATCTGCAACATTAAAATACCTTCTCCCTTTATTCAGATCTACCTGGAAGCCAAATCAAAATAATAACTTTTCTTGCTGAATAGATTTTGTTGCACCAGCCAAAAGTAACAGAAAGTCCAAACCAGCACTGGTTTCAACAAAATAAAGAATTATTTCTCTCTCATGTGAAATTAAGGCAGCAGCTCCAGAGCTGGAATAGTGCCCAACTATTTCAGGAGACAGGCTTCTTTGACCTGGTTGTTGTAGTTTCTCCCTTTCCCAGTATGTTCCTGGTTTAGAATTGCTGTTTCAGCTCACAGTTTCATATCCACATTACAGCCAATAAGAAGAAATAAAAAGAAAAAGAATGGGTAAGCTTCTTCCCTTTGATGATTTTATTCCTGAAAGTTGTACATGCATTTAATTTGCATTGTATTGGCCAGAACTTAGTCACATGACCATTACTACTTGTCAGGGCACTAGAAAATAAAAGCTACATTCTGAAAAGTGAGATGTCCAGCTACATTTTGAAGGAGATAATGATTTTTAGGGGGCAATCAACATGATCTCAAAACAAGTATTTTATCATTTAAATATTTTATAAATTACAGTCACATTGCCTAATGTCTACAATGGGAATGGACTGGGCAGTTAGGTTGGAACACACTGAATCTTTGGTCAAACTGCATGTATCCTAGAGATTGCTTAGATGGGTACTGCCAACATGCAGCTCTACTCAAAGCTACTATAGATAACCAAGCTCCATTTGGACCAATATATTCTTACTATACACTAGGATTTTTTTCTTTCTTTTTTTCCAGCTTTATTGAGATATAATTGACATATAGCATTATGTAAATTTAAGTTGTACAATGTGAAGATTTAGTACCATATATGTTGTGAGATGTTTACCAAAAGAAGGTTAGTTAACACATCCTTTACCTCACATAATTACTATTTTTCTGTTTTTGCTGTTATGGTGAGAACATTAAAGTTCTATTTTCATAGAACTTTTGGATATATATATATATATATGTATGTGTATATATATGAAGGAGACTTGTGAAGATCAAATAGAAGATAAAAGTTGAGATCAGATTATTAAAAGGTCATATGTTTTCTTAAGTAACTTAGACTGTATGGTTTGGTTATACATTTTACATTATGAATTGATGAAAATTTTCTTTTTTACTGTTTAATTTTTAAAATAAATAACTCTGGTAGTACTATAGAATGTAAGCGTGATTTTAATAGTGGAGAGGCATGCACAGAGCATTACCCTATAAAGCCAATGAAGGTTAAAGCAGAGCAGCTCATTTGCATGGGCCTTTTCAAGACATGCAGGAGGGGATTAACAATATACATATTCATAAATTTTTATAAAATTTGAAAAATTAACTACAGCTTAACTTAAGACCACTGTCATTTACCGCATTGACTTTTTTTCCCATCTCTCTTCCACTTGTCAGGCAGTGATTCAGTTTTCTTGGGCACTTTGTCCATTAACTGGAAGATATGGGGATGTTTAGGTTGTGTTAATATCAGGACAGAATGTAAGGACAGCAATTCTGTGGGAGTGGTTTGTTTAAAACTTTGGGTTTAATTAGAGAAGTAATGAGAAACAGCTGAGGAATCATAGTGGCAATGTTTTAGTCCTCCAGGGTCTTTCACAGTCATTTGCAATATTGTAATCTGAAAAGAATATTATATTTTGTACACACTTGGAAGAAAACCAATTAACATCAGACATCACAAAGGAGCAAAAAGAGTAGATAGTATACCAAACCACTGCCCACACTCAAATAAAGGAATAATTTTTAAAAAATGGAAATATGCTGTTATAAGGAGTAGTCCTTTCAGATGATTCTGAGTAAAGTACACTGGATAGAGCCCTCATGGAGTAAAGAGAAGGATCAAAGAAATAAGTGTATTTTGATTTGAAATAAGTGTTATCATAGCTTCTGTGACTTGTTGTGTATCTATATTGTCCCAATTGTTCAGTTCTCTATCACTGAAAAAAGAAAACCACAGGTGGGGAAGTGTAGAGGTGCTGTATTAATTATTTATTTCTGCATTTTTTTTATTGCAAACTTATTGACTTAAAACACGAATTTATTATCTGAGTTTCAGAAGTCTGGCCACAACTTAGTTGGATACTGTGTTAATGTCTCACCAATCTGCAATCAAAGTATTGGTCAGGGATAGAGTCCATCTGGAGGTTGGAGAAGGACAGAATGTTCTTCCTGGGCTCACATGTGTGGACATCAATCAGTTCCTTGTGGTTATAAAATTCATGGTGGATTGCTTCCTCACAGCCAGAGAGAGACAGAGAGAGAGAGAGAGAGAGACAGAGAGAGAGAGAGAGAGAGAGAGAGAGGGAGGGAGGAGACTGTAGCAAGATGATGTTACGCTTATGTAATCACATACTTGTAACCACACACATCACATCACCTTGGATGCATTCTACTGGCTAGAAGGAAGGCACTGGTCCTCAATGTTGCAAATACCAGGAAGATAAATCATGACATAAAGTCTATTGGCCAGAGGTTCCACTCCTCTCTTTGTGAGCAATACTGTGAATGACTTAATGTAGGCTTCCTGTTGGGCAAATGGCCCTCCAAAAAGAAGTAGGCCCAGCCCAAAAGAATAGAATAATAATAGGTCTGTAACCTGGAATAGTAGCTTACTATAGTGTCAACTGATTAGGACTGTTAAGAAATTTAAAACCAAGTACTTGGAACATGGAAAATGAAGAGAAACATCCACAATTTCTCTTTCTATTTCAATTTATGCCATGCTCAATTAAATACCTTAGAAAATTTCACTAAATATAATGATAAACTTTGTGAATATCTTTTTAAATTAACAGGGAAGAAAGTCAAACATCTACCACTATAAAAATACTTGCTCTTCTCAATGTATTAAATTGGCTACGTAAAAAAATATATATATGATTACAAAAGTGTATTTCTTTGCCAGCAGATGCTATTGGAAGATGCATAGAAAACATTGCAGAGTATACGAAGAGTCAAATGTTGAGAGTAATAAGTTACAGTAATAGAGTTATAGTGTGAAAGATTTGCTACCTGGTTGCAGAACGTTCTGATATTCCCAGAATATCTGATTTTATGGTATTTTCTGGATTCAGTTCCAATAATAAAATATTCTACAAATCACTTTTTTAAAGTGGCCTATTAAAGGAAAGAAGTACTGGCAAAGAATATATTTAAAGGCTTCTTTAACAAAACTCAATGCTTGGGTAAAATCTATGCATGGATAATCATTGATGAAATGGTCACTTTAACTTGGCAAAAGGTTGTGGAATATGGTCACAGAGTGAGCACTAGAGCGTTATCTGAAATTTTATCAGTGAATTATTCATAACTTAGTTAATGTAGCAAAGTGCATGACGTGCTGAAGGACATCACCACAGGGCATTCAAAACACTGGACAGGCTGTATTTCACAAAAAGGCATATGCTCCAAATTGACTGGCTTTTCTGGGACAAAAGGGAAAGTCAAAAATATATCACAAAGCAGGTAATTTTGAAAGATAAATGCACACACTTTAAGGTAAAAATAACTGATTTTCAGAAGAATTTTGTACAGCATTTTGAAAACAGATGATTGGAAGAGTTTCCATCAGCTAAAAGAGACCTTAGTAAATGTGAAGTTTCAACGTGCTTAAAGGCTGCCAGGAAATTAGCCTTAATTCACCCAGTTTTACGTAAACATGCAAGAAACATGGAGGGCTAGTTTGATGTTGTTTCCAGTCATTTGTCCCTGATACATATGCAAGGGATGAGGCCAGAGTCCCTAGAGTAGTGGGGGATAGAGGAAGAAGAAGAAAAAATAAACCATTGAAGTTAAACTTTAAAAAGAAATTGAATAGGCTCTCCTCTGGCAGGAGGCATCAAGAGGATGTGTGTCATTGGGGTCACTTGTGAGGACAGGGACATTTTTCTCTCAGGCTATGGGTGCTCTGATCTGGTGGCCATTAGCGTGTATCTTTTACCTAAAGAAACTTGTATTATTTTCTCCTATTTGCATTTCTCTATCAATTACACTGATTTTGATACCAAAAAATAATATACATATGTCACCCATAAAAAACTAATAATGGAAAACTACAGAAAAATTGGTAAAGGGATGTTTTACCTTCTTTTAAAGTTTTTTGCATAAAAAATTTCTGTGGAGTTTAAATACATTGGCTCAGATTATTAAAATGCAACATATTTTGATTAATTCTTAAAGAACAATTGATTAACATCAAGGGAGATGATAATTTCTGAGCTTAATTTCAAAAGTTTCTGAATAAAACTTTGCAAAGTTGGTGAATAGAATTTGAAGCAAATGTCTTGAATCAGTACAATGGAGCCAATGTGGCACTTATTCCACTTGGATCAATGTATTTTGATAACTTTCTCATCTACAACAGTTATTAAAATCTAGTAATGGTGTAGAATGAATTTAGAATCAGATATTAGAATCATTGTATCATACCGAATTACACTGAAATTTTCAGACAAAATGAAGTATATTCAGTTAGAGTGATTTTGACACTATAAAATGAAATGAAATTCACTTAAGATTACTATTTATTTCATGTACTTCTTTCAATTAAATTACATTTTGTTTTGCAATATAGTGATAGTTCCATAGTGGTACACGAATAGAATCACATAAATGGGATTATGTGTGTGTATTTCATATATGAAAACAGTGGTAACATCCAAAACATTTGGAGATGACTATTAGACACTTAGGTGGGATGTTGAAGTTGATTGATAGGTCAATCAGAACAATTAGGAGGTCTTTTCTCCAGAAAAACATAAATAAGTACTGTAATGATGGAGAGTTATCAATGATCAAAGTATGGGACCAAATTTTAGAATCATTTCTCCAATGGCATTGATATGCCATAATGTGTATTTCAAGTAGAACTCCGAGATATTTAGCTTTGTGATGCCATTAAGTAAAATAGGAAATATAGAAAGTGAGTCAGATGAGAAGTGTTCAATATAGAAAATGTGTTTAGAAATACAGTCAGTCTGCTTTAATGTGACATGCATTCTTAAAAATAACCACACTGCAAACACACACACGTACACACAAAAATCACAGGGCTTTTTGGGAAACTGTGATTAGGAGCACAATACTCAAAAACTTCATCATGGACCCATTTATAAAAAGGGTAGGAAAGTAACAAGAACAGTGGCACAGTTATACATATGTCAAATTGTTAAGAAATGCATAAATGCTACAATAAATATGACATTTTATCTTGAAAAAGACCTGAAGTTGCCTGTGGAAGTGGGTATGGGAAGGATTGAAAGCTGCAGCTTTCAAATTATGGAGGAGTATTCAAAGGATGGTTATCTGTAATTGGAGGGGAAGTTGTAATACTGGATGTGGATGATTATGGCTCACAGTTGGCAGGTAGATGTTTGAAGTGTGTGTATGTGTGTGTGTGCACATGTGCATTTTGTGTAGTCCTATTTGGCTTAGTTCAGCTGAATGTAGTTTTCTGCATTCAGAAAAACTTTAACTCAGATGAAATTGTAAATAAGTAAATGCAAAGTTGTGTTATGTTCAAATTATTTCTTAATATATCAATCACATTGGAGCAAAGTGTTCAGAATAAGCTGCACAGCAGAACTGAGGATATGTTGTAGAGGTTTAGAAATAGATGAAATCATCCAATGATGAAATTTAAAACATAAACTAGATACAAAATGTATACCCTGAGTTATTGCCACACATACCCAAACATTTATTTTTACTAAGTTAAATTCATCTAACAATAAATGCAAAAGTGGAAACTACAAATGATTACCAAGGACATAAAGATTTATTGTTCCAGAAACAGTATACTAATTGTAGTGGTAGAATGAAAAGTTTCTTGAATCAGAGAGACTTGTATCCCAAATAATTAGTTTTGTCAATTGCTACCTTTGTGACCAGAAGAAGATTATTTAAACTCACTAAGGGCTCCAGTTTTCCCATATGTCAAATGGGAATATTACCTATTGTAAGTACCAAATAAGGTGTGACATACTTAATATAGTGCTTAGATTGTAGTAGACACTGTCCATCTCCATGCATATCCATCTTTTCACTGCATTGCAGAGCACACCTGCATGTTTTGTCCACCCACACAGCAGGTCAGAGTACTGGTGAATTATGCCCCTTATGAGAAGCCATACCAGTGATATACCAGAGTAGGTGTATAAAAACCTTTCACCTCTCAGGATAAGTTAACCCATTAAATATTTTGACTCTGTTGGAATTATTATGTATCCTTTAATAAAATAATGAATACTATGTAGCCCTCTATGGTATTTATTTGTTTTATTGTGTTTGCCAATAAAAATGTTTATGTAGTCACATTATAATGATAACTTTACTAGATATTTGTTGTTCTGTTTTCTTCTTTACACATAATCTAAATTATTTTCCATTTAGACTTGTTTTCCATATGTGATGTAATCATGTTTACTGAAGCCTCTCTTTTGAAGCATGCTATATAAAAATTGGATAGAGGGCTTCCCTGGTGGTGCAGTGGTTGAGAGTCCGCCTGCCGATGCAGGGGACACGGGTTCGTGCCCCGGTCCGGGAAGATCCCTCATGCTGCGGAGCGGCTAGGCCCGTGAGCCATGACCGCTGAGCCTGCGTGTCCAGAGCCTGTGCTCCGCAACGGGAGAGGCCACAACAGTGAGAGGCCCGCATACCGAAAAAAAAAAAAAAAAAATTGGATAGAGAGTGGAGACAGTAGGTACGTAAAAGAAAACACAAGAAGCAAACAGTAAGATTAACTATTTGGACTTGGGACAGAAGTTACCTGCTCAGGCAGAGCTTCGGAGAGGAGACAGCCCCAAGTTCCGTGGCAATTGCTTATTGAGATTCCACCTTACAGGCATGTTGGGATAACTAATGAGATACTTTCAGGAAGCACTGAGGACACAGAAAAAAAAAAAAAAAGATTAACTATTTGCAGGTTTTCCCCAGGTCCTGGGAATCCTGAGGTATAAAACAATAACCTGATGTTATCTGGGCTTTGGCCAGATAACATCAGGTTTCCTGGGAGGGGACAAAGAGGAGGTTGAGCTTAATCACTGGCCAATGAGTCAATCAGTCATGCCTATGTAATGAAAGTCCAGTAAAACCTGAACAACACAGGTGGAGTGGGTTTGCTAGTGGGTGATACACGTTGATGTTCCAGGAAAGTGACCTCCTGAGGAGAAGGAAGCTCCATGTTTGGAACCCTTCCATCCTCACCCTATGAATCTCTTCACTTGGCTGGTCTTGATTTGTATCCTTTATAATAAAACTGCATTCATAATTATAGTGCTTTCCCACATTCTGTGTCAGTCTAGCAAATTATCAAATCTGAGAGGACAGTGGGAACCACTAAATTTGTAGCCCATTAGTTGTGCAGGTGGCTGGTGAACCCCAGAACTTTCAGCTGGTATCTGAAGGGAAGGGAGTCTTGTGGAGACTCAGAACTCAACCTGAGAAGTCTACACTACCTCCAGGTAGTTAGTATCAGAATTGCATTGCAGAATTTAAAATAAATGAGGAGCAGAAAGAAGGGAAAATTGTGTTTAGAAAATAGCAAGAAAGGAGGAGGTAAGTATAGACCAAACCGGCAAGGGCTAAAGGTATGCAAAATATGGAGTTTGAATGTTTTTCCTAAATGCAATAGAAGGCTTTTTAAAGATTTAAAGCAGGTAAATAATGAAAATAGAATTATGGTTAAAACATTACCCTGGGTGCTATGTGAAAAACTGCAGACTGGTTGGAGGCTACAGTGATCCTCAGTGATACAGTAAAGATAATCCAGGCATGGACTTGCATAGTCACAGTGGAGATGAAACTACTGGGATTTACATTGGTGTTAGGGCCTATAAGTCCTGCAGCTGTATTGGTTATGGAGGAGAGAAACTTAGAGGTTATTTATTCTTAGGTATTGGCCTGAAAGTAGTAATTACTCAGATGGAGAAGAATGAGGTAAGAGCTGACCTATTAGGATGAGTGGAGAGAATTTTGTGTACCTTAAGATGGCTTATTGTGGTAGCAAACTAATGACTCCCCTAAAGATGTTTACATCCAGATTTCTGGAACCTGTGAATGTGTCACTTTATATAGTAGAGGGGAATTAAAGTTGCAAATCAGCTCACCTTAAAGGAAAAGATATTAACCTCTATTACTTGGATGGGCCCAATGTAATTACAAGTTTCTTTAAAAGTGGAAGAGAGAGGCAGAAGAAAGAGAGCTAGAAAGATGGCAGGGTGAGAAAGACTCAATGATGTTGACTTTGAAAATGGTTACATGGGCCATAATCCAAAGAATTCAGGTGGCTTCTAGAAGCTGGAGAAGGCAAGGAAATAGATTTTCTCATAAAGCCTCCAGAAAGAAACTCAGCCCTACTGACACCTCGATTTTAGCCCTGGATAAGCCTGTGATAGAATTCTAATCTGCAGAAATGTAATACAATATATTATGTGGTTGAAACCAGAAAATTTGTGGTAATTTGTTACCGCAGCAATAAAAATCTAATACACCCATTAATCATTCAGTTAGAGGTTTTCAGGAAGAAATTATTTTATAAGTCTTTAGTTCACAGAAGAGGTTAGATAAAGAGATGTATACATGAGGGTCAAGGGCATTTTGACAAAAAGCAGATAGGCAAGGAAGAGGCCGATTTAGATAATACATGTTTTGTGATAGTACAGTTTAACATTTTCAGCGTCTCATACTACACACTCTGTAGTAAAATGAGTGAAGTACCTAGGGTACGTGTCATGTCAAGAGACATGTGTAAAACCTTATTTAATTCCTGATATGTTTTTTATATTTTGAATGATTTTGTTTAGAGTATTCAAAAGTATATTTATAAATATTTGATATTTTCATCTAGTACAGTTTTTAACAGGGCAGTAAGCATCAGAAAATAATTAACATAAACATATGCTTACGTACAAAAGAAAATTTTTAAAAATTATTCTATAGTAGGAAGATTGGAGGATTTTTGTTTTCTTTTTCTTCTTCGATATAATTTCATACTTCTTGAAAACTACTGAAGAAATTCCAAGATAGCACTGATTAAGTACAAGCATGAACAATTTTCTGTTTGCCAAACAATAATTATTATCTCTCAAAGGATCACAAAATGTATATTAATGAATATTTTTACCAATTCTGGACTCTGCCATGTCAATTATTTTGAGAAATGATAAAAGTTAATCCATGCAAGTTGTCAGCAATTAGAGTCCATTTCCCTGTGTTTGATACACATATAATATATTATCTTATAGTAATATTATAATTAACTAGCTAAAATGTTTAACCAATTGTATTTTGAGGGTTATTTTCCCTGGCTCTAGTAGTAGCTTATTGAGACAGTAATGAATTCTGTGGAGCCAATCTTATTCTCTCCGATTGAAAAGACTTTGTTATTTATCACAGATAGAGAAAGGCTGTTTTCTTTGCTGAAAAAACTAAATTAAAGTGAAGTGACAAAATGGATTGTTGGAGCAAAAATTTGAGAAAGCTGCTTCGTGAGAATAAAGCCCACTGTGAAGAGAAGCTGGCCTTTTACAGTCAGACATCGCCTTTCATTGGCATCAGTTACACTTAAAGACACCATGAAAATTGTGTGACATGGCATTAAAATGCTTTTAGACCTCTCTTTGGATAGAAAATGTAGATTTCATGTAACTTTTATCTCTCCAACCTAGTGGAGACTAGGGCAATGCTGTTTGTGCTTTAGAGCACTGCAAGTTACGTTACAGAATCCAAATGCAGCCAAACAAGGATTAGGTACAGCTTATTTTCAGTTGTATTTTTTAACGGTAACGTTTTAAAGAATTCATATTTCTTTATACTAAAAATTAGCTGCTCTATGGATATTTTGCTCAAACCTAGTCACATTACATACGTCGTATCAAAATTTAAAAAAAATTTTTTTACATCTATCAAAGTATTTTTAGCATTTGCAAAAAATCTTGCAACATTCAATCATAGAAGTTTTGACCAAAAAGTGAGTGTAACTCAGATAACACTTGTTTATCATGAGAGGTCGGCTTTAATGAAAGATGAATTCTCATTGCCTTTAATTTCTCGTTCTGGAATATCCTCAAGTGTTGTGAAAGTAAAAGCACACCCCCTCACCTTCCTGAAGAGGGGAGGGGTTTTACTTCATCTCTCTCTTGGACAGAGGTCATTTTCTGTTTATTTTTATTTGTTTGTTTTATGAGACTATGCTACTTGAAGCACATATTTAAAGCATACAATTTGAAAAGCTTGAATATATTTATAAATTTCTTTAACCATCAAGGTAATGAGCATATTCATTATTCCAAAAAGTTTCCTCATGCCTCTTTGCAATGCCTCCCTCCTGCCCTACACCCCACCCTCAGGCAGCTACTGATCTGCTTTGTCAAACGGATCAGTTTGTATGACTTCAAATTTCATAGGGAATAATTCATTGGGTATATATCCTTTATTTTGCTCTCACTTTTTTTTTTTACTCAGATAATTGTTTTGAAATTCATTATGTTGCAGCATGAATCAATAGTTAATTTACTTTTACTGTGGTGCAGGATTCTATTGTGTGGAAACCCTACAAGTTGTGCGTCTATTCACATGTTGATGGATATTACAAATAATATTGCTGTGTGATTATAAGTTGCATTGGCCCAGTGATTAATGATGTCGAACATGTTTTCATGAGTTTGTTGGTCATCTACCTTTGGGAAAGTGTCCAAATCTTTTGCCCATTTAAAACAATTGGACTGTATGACATAATAAATTTCATTAAGAGTTTGAGCTTTTAAAGTTCTTTCTAAAGAACGTATTCTGAATACAAGCTCTTTATGAGACACATGATGTGCAAAGAGCAAATATTTTCTCCCAGTCTGTAGCTCGTCTTTTTATTCAACCCTGAAGGAAGAAGAAAGAAGTGTCAAATTTCTTTTATTTTTTTGTTCAACCAAGAAATTCTACAAGTATTCACACTTCCTTCATAGGAATACTCAGGAGTATAATATTGTTACATCAAGCAGCAACTATAACTATAGAATTTGGATAGTTAGAAGCTATCAACTGTTTAACGACAGGGTGTATTTTGATCTCTGAAATCTAGGCGTCTTAAAAGATTTATTAGTTCAAATAGTACTTCCAAGGAGAATTTTGCAATAATAGAAAATAAAACAGAGTTGTACATTTTTTTATACAGCCACCACATTTGACAAGAATTAAGAAATATTTTGAGAATATTCTCAATTTGATACCACCTCTAACTTTATGAATTCGAATCGTGTTTGCACTTCTCTAGCTGCAAAAGGAGAAACAATATATTCTCTCTTTGAGATTATTTTTCATGATCATCATTTTCAAGGCTAAGTGATGGAATTCCACAGTTAACACTAAAGAAAGGGAACAGGTCTAAAACATTTAAACTTGCATTATTTATTTTCTTGCTGAAAAGAAAACAGCAGAAAATACTGTTACCAAATATAAGACATTTATTTAATATTTTGCTTCTATATCAGGAATCATTTGTTTGAAAGAAACAGCAATATATCCAAATGATCTTATGTGAAATGTTATAAGTAACTTATGCTGGAACTTATGGGCAAGAACCACAGCGAGGTCTTATGAGACACAGAAAGTGTAAACCTCAAGAAAAATTAATGCATCTATTTCTTCTTTCTCTTACTCACTAGGGCCAAATGCTCTACTTCCTAATCTCAGTTGAATATCTGTTTATTCACTTTTCATTTCTGCTAATAAGATCCCTCTTCATGATTTATGACCAGCATGGCCCCAACATTGTGACTCCAACACAGCAGCCTTAGAACCTGGGTCTATATGTATAGGTCTAGGTCTCATATATAACTGAAATAAATCTCTCCATACCCGAACCCTCTTTCCTGAGAGTCAGCGGTTATACCTTTGGTTGAACTGCAGCAATATCCATCTCTGATGCTATTAGCTATGGACCAGGTAGAAGATAGTGTTGGAGGGAATTTGGACATGCTGCTCTATCTGTACATCTGGTATGTGAGAACTGACTGAGAGAGAAGGTTGGAGAGACCCATGAGAGATGAGTGCTCTTCAGAGCAGGGACAAGTTCAATGTGGTACTCCAAAACTACCTACTGCATGAATAGTGCCAAAAATTTTAAAAGGTATTAAGTGTTCTCTCAGATTGAATTTACAGAACTTATTTACATTTTTGTTGTTTATTTCTCAGTCATTTTCTTAATCCTTTTCTATCTCTCAGTAGCCAGTTCAACTGGGTTAGGAAAAGGATTGGCTTTTGCCAAAATCAAAGAAATCTAACCCGGGAGGAAAAGTAGGACAATCATCACAGGAAAAAAGAAAATCATGAGTGAACTGTGTATATCAGTTTGTTATATTATGTTAATTTGCTAAAATTACATAAAAATAATAAAATCACCACATATTTGTATTTTATATTTTTCTTGCAAATTTTTAATTTATTTTAAATAAATTTATCTTTTAATTTTCATTTAAACTTCTCTCATATGTTTTCTGTTTTCTGTTGGAACTAACATTTCTTCCTGGCATCTGTCTTGAAATGAAGAAACTACACATAAAAAATACATTGAATGGCAATGAACAGTTTCTTCTTCTACTCATCTATTTTTATTTATTTAAAGCTGAAAATATATTATGATGGCAGAAGACAATGCCCTGTTAGATGAAAATGTAACTTTTTCAGATTCTGTAAATTTCACTGAAATACAATTAGAGAACCTTCAGAAAAACAGCAAAAGTAGAATAAGATGAAAAATCACATTGATCAATGTCAGGAAATGGAGCTATTCTCAATACATATATTGTTGGCAATTAACATTAGTTCAAATGGATGTAGAAATTGTCATATATGTTAAGACCATTTACAAATGGAAGAGTAAGTGCACATCAATCCATGCAGAGTAGCTGTGGTCTATTTCCATTATTATTCTATTTTTGGCACTTTTATTTCCCTGAAACTGCCTTTCTAATCTCATGGTTTACTATAACTTTATCTCTTTATAATGTAAAGATAATCTTCCTTATCTTTAATATTGGAAGACACTTAGAGTAGATGTCAGGTAACTGTAGATTAAGTAACATTCATATTTTATAAAGTATTGTTTCTTTTTGTTTCTTTTTTATTCTTTAAAATAGATAAAAATATGCTATGTACAGAAATGAAAAATATCCAAAAAATTATTACATTAACATGATTGAATTATTAGATCTGGCATAAGAAATCTCTTTAATTTACTGACTCAAAACATATTGAACAATCCAAATTATATATCATAGTAAGTTTATTCAGAATGCATTTATCAAATCTCATGATTTTTCAAATACCACAGGGTACAAATCAGGTCCTAACTGAATAATAAGAATAAAATATTTATTTATTTTTTTAAATTCTACAAATTGGCAGTATGACCTGGTAAAAGGGCTCTGGAATAAAAGCATGAGCTGTGTTCAAAACGTTTTGTCATCAGTTTCTTGCTCTGTAACTCTGAATAAGAGGCAATTTAGGTCTTGAAATCACAGTTTGTCCCTCTATAACTTAGGAAAAATACCATATTTCCACATTTCAAATATACATTCTTTCAACATCTCTGATATTGGGATGGAGATTACATAACTCACAAAATCAACTTGTCAGTTTACAGGCAGCGTATTGTGTTGTGAGGTTATTGTCTTTCTGTAATGTACTGAAACATGGATTGATGACACCTAAACTTGATTGTTAACTGAGTTAATTTTTTTTTTGCATCAGATTCAGTGGAAGTTGCCAGATTCTTGGGATAGATCAAAACTTGGAGAGATATGTAAGAATGATTTCAAAGGAGTATTATCTAGGTCTTGAATATATGTTAAAACTTTCCAGCTGGGTTACAGAAGAAATCAAGTTAAATTAAAGGAAAATAAAATCCCAAATTAAAGCCTAAAAACAATTTCCAAATAGGAAATGCAAACTGCAGATGTTCTCCAACCTACCTATCCATATATTAATAGATATTATGGATGAAGTGATACTATGTGCACAACGTATAAAATTGTCTTAAGTATTAAAGAAAACCACACATTTCTTGTAGCAATATAAGTAAAGCAAAACCGTTTTGTCTTACTGAGTGGTCAATCCCATAAATATAAAAATAAGTGAGATAATATAAGGGTTGTACACATTTTAAATACATATTGCAAATCAATCATGGTGTCTTCCACTCTAGTGAAGATGGAATAATGATACACTGCTGCCTGAAGACTAAACAAGCAGAAATCAGACAAAATATTTGAAACAACAACACTCAAGGCACTGGGTATCATGAAATGAAAGTCAAGGAATAGGAAACAAGGAAGTAGCCCACTTTCCAGGCCATAGTACAGGAAGGAGAAATCCAGACAGAGCCTGGAAGCTCTCTGAATTAAGGAGATAAGAGCTAGATGTCTTGGGAAACCAGGGTGGGTAGAATTTGCAGGACGGAGTACTGCAGAAAAGACAGCTACCCAGGGAAAGAAGTTCAAATACATTCAGAAGGGCCTCCTTGAATATTCAGTTGATGACTGATCAGACAATGAAGTAAAGACACTACCTGGCACCAGGAAAAGGACGTCTCCAGAAAGATTAGAGGTAAAAGTATCTGGCACTTAAAGAGGATATGGAATAACACATGTTCTTAATAACCAAAGTAGAAAGCTTTATAATTAGGAGGGCATTGGTTACAGTATTAAGCAGGATCTTGCCACAAAAATGAGAGAAAAATTAGTCCTAGAGTAAGCATAGTTCTAATCCAGCCTAACAAAGTTTAAGAGCAAGATTCAAAAGGTAAAACTGTTTCCAAAATGCTTAAGTGTATCCCAGAACGAAGCTCAAGAATATAGTAATATAAAAAGATTTAGTAAGGATCAAGGTAAAATTCACAATGTCTGGTACCTACCAAAATGACCAGATATGAAAAGAAGGAGGAAAAATAGAAAATCTAATGAGGAGAAAATTAAAACTGACCCAGAATTACACAGATGGTAGAAACTGTAAAAACAAATAAACATTAAAACAGTAATTATGAAAATATATTTTACGTCCACCTTGGTTAATGTGATATCTGACAGATTCCCCCCTTCTAAAGTTATTATTTTTTCTTTGTGATTAACACCATGTTGATGTATATTGTTCATGTAGGTTTATGATGTATTTCTAACTGTGGAAAAATTGTCATAATTTTTAACATTCAAAGTGAAAAAGAAACTGTATTCTCCAAAGGACAATGAATTACTCTTGATTTATTTACATCCACATGCATTTACCTAGCTACTCATGTTTTGAAGCACAGCTAGGTTTGAAAAAGGGGGGAAGGAAACTTTCCTTTTGTCTCTTTAATTTCTGGGCTTTGCACTTAGAGGACAAAAATCTCTCCCTTTTGATCATCTACACAGTACAAGCTGCATGATTCTGCCGGGTGGTAAGAACGTGGGCTTAGGGTTTAGGCTTCTACTGAATCTCAGCTCTTCTCTTTACTCTTCCTTTGGCTTGGGAAAAATAACATAATCCCTCTGAGGCACCCCACCCATAAAATGGAAATCATAATACTTGCTTAAGAGAAAATATAAAAGTGCTTAGAACAAAATAGGCACTTATTAACTGTCAACTTTTAGGGAAAACGATGATGATGAAGAAAAGAATTGAGCATAAATATTTTTTTTAAATGGCACTTGAATATTTTAATAAGGCCACATGTTTAAACAGAAGCCATGAGTTCATTTCCTGATTGGATATTATTTGTATGTGTGTGAGTGTGTATGTGTGTATTTATAATTTATTTTACACTCTTTTCAGAAGTTCTGGTTTTAAAATGCAGACTGTTAGAATCAATGTCTTACCATGGAGAGAACTTACTACTTGACCCCTGTGTTTAGAAGAGGTACAGTAAATTATTTTTTTGGAAGAGGTACAGTAAATTTTAAAACTCTTTTAAAATTTTGCTATTTGGTACATTGTTAGGAAAATCAGTGATGTGTGAATTGAAGTGCTCTTATAATCTGTAAAGTAGTATATAAATATAAGCAGTTTTAACAGTACTTATTAATATTTTTCACTATTTCAATTTTGTTGGAAACAATGAAATAAATCAAATGTTGTTTTACTGTGAAGCTCCATGACTCAATAAACCCAGCAGCTCCCTGATGAGAATACTTGACACCAACACAAAACAGCTTTTCTTTCACATTTAATGTGCCACTAGAGTAATAAGTAGCAGTGTAGGTATTAAAATTCTAGGGGAAATGGAGATTAAATAGTAAACAAAATATTACACTGATATTAATCTCACAGTCATGTTGACAGTTACTAAAAAAAATCAGGATTAATAAATAAATCAGACATGACCAAAAAAATGGATCCAATTATTTTGCTTGGAAAGGGTCATTTCTTTAACCTTACAAGTGTTTACCAATTCATAAAACATTAAACGAATCTTATTTTCTTTAGCTGTCTTCATAGCCATCTTAGGTGATTATCTAGAGCTAGTCAGGTTATGTGAGTGATTGATTCTTTTGGTTTCTGTGTTAGGCAACCTGAAATTTATACCATTTATTGCATACTTTGAAAGACTGGTGACATAAGACTGTTGGTAGCTAGAATATACTTAATTCAGAAGATAAACTGTGGAGACTTAGTTATTCCTTACAATGGTTATCTAAAGGTGATTTCTGAATTTAAAAAAAAGTTTTACACAAATAAGACATAATTTCATCAAATTATTGATTATAATTTGATTTCATATGACTATGTTTAGTCATATAATATGAAGGCATTTATCCAAGTAGAATAGCAAATTATACTAAGAAAATCATAAGTATCCACATTTTGGAATCAAATGTCATTTGCCTAAGGCTTCAACAGCTGGCTCAAAATGTCAAATTTTGTTTATATGTGTATTTCAATGAGGTCCCAAACCATGTACTTATAATCAAATATTTATACTTATTTCAAATTTATAAATGTTTAATTAGAAAAGCATATTAAGTGGCTAAAATAAATAACTAACAGATGTAATAAATTTAATTTGCCACCAAAGGGATGTAATCCTATAGAAAATTCTACAGGAATTTTGATTTGAGTTGAATGGCTTATGGTGTACTGAAAGATTATAACTGGTGTATCATAGACTGGGATAGATTAGTTTGCAGTGTGTTTTAAATGTAGTCTCTGGTAAAATAAGGGATTACTGCTTTTTGTTCTTCCTTTTTGAAGGCTTATAAATACACATTTTATTGGATAAATGGTGTGTTATTCTGAAGTTGACTGTAAAAGTAAATAAATAATTTCCTTAACAAAAATAAACTAAAAATGCCTTTCTGTGGTAAAACCACATCAAGTTATTTTAAAGTTACATTGAATTTCAGAACCCAGAAAATATCAGTAGAAATGGGTAGTATGTATTTGTATAAACATGCTCATATTTTGGAATGAGAAATTATTTGACGCTTCTATTGGCTATGATATGTTTAAATATACAATTAAAAGATGAAATAGTAATATAATATAGTATTCTGATTGATTTATAATACTGAATGTACTGGTTTCTAGAGCTTCACTAATAAATTACAGACTAGGTGCCTTAAAAGAACAAAAATGTGTTCTCATAATGCTGGAGGCTAAAAGCTGTAAATCAAGGTGTTAGCAGGGTTGTGTTCTCTCTCTGAAGGATCTAGGGGAGACCTCATTGACTCTTCTAGCGTCTGGTGATTCCTTGGCTTGTAGGTTCATCTTTCCTCCATTGTCACATGGCATTACCCCTGTGTGTCTGTGCCTCTGTGTCCAAATTTTCCGCTCCTTATATGGTTCTAGGTGAGCATGACACAAATTTTCAGGGGAAACTATTCAACCCAGTACATGTACAACTGAGATCCAAATTATAATGCTTACATGAAAGGTCAGTCTCCCAGGTTTCTGCTGAATTTATTGATTGATGGTCTTATGTAAGTTTCTAAGGTTTTATCAGAACAGTGGTAAAATTTATTGTATGTTCAGCAGTGGTGGATATATCAATATGATGAAAAAACATGTAAGAATATAGGAAAGCAACTATACTTCAATAAAAATTAATGAAAAAAGAATATAGGAACAAGAAGGAGAAGTTTAAAATATTGACACAAATAAACATGCTTGCAACAATCACCTAATCTCTTGGAATCTTCGAAAAAGTAAAGCAAATTAAGGGAACTATTAATATTGTCTTCTCTAACCTTGGAAATTGACTATAATAACAAAAGAAAAAAAGTTTATGTTTAAAGTAAGAAATTGTGAGGTGCTTCTAAATTATATAAACATAATTTAGATAACCTAACATTTAAGTACTCTTTTCCCTAAAGTTGACCTTCTGATAGTCAATTCATCAAATGGGACTGGTCAGACTTTAAAATATACATTGCATAGTGTCATTAAATGACCTGAGATATTTTGTATTCATGAGCTTATTGGAAGATGCTTGTAGCATTTAGTGCTTTAGAGAGAGGAGAATTACTTCTGTCAATTATATGTCAGCTATAATACATGCAGCTCTGAGCTAGCTAGATGAAAGTTATTTAAGTCTTGTAAAATACAGCAATAAAGTCACTTCATACATGAGTGACTGGTGTACGCCACTATCAGATATTTTTTTTTCTCTCAGAGCATTTTTGTAATAAATTTAAAATGCGGTACTTAATATATTCACATTAAGTAACAGATCTCTGTGAAATTTTAAGGTTTTTATACCATTTTTTTAGCCAGGGGGAAAAATGTTTTATATTGGAAACAGGATAATTTTGCTCCAAATGTTAAGGTAACAATGAAAAAGTAGAAATGAAGAAAAGGTGCTAAAATGAAAAATATGATGTTTTGGATTAATATATTTTTTATACAATTTTTGGTTTGGTTTGAAATAATTTGACATCTAGTGTCAAATTATTTCAAAAGCAAAAATTTTTTAAATATTTCAAAATTTTAAAGCACAGTTGAATAGAAATATAGAAAAGGTGTGTTTTAATACATAGGAAAAATATTATTATCTAGTGGTGTTTTCCTACTGAGAATAATTTGAGAATCTAGAAAAAGACAAAGAAAAAAAGTCATCAGGTCAAAGACTTTGGAGGCTTAACAAGGCAGAAAAGAATTATGGACAAGAATCAAAATAATAAGGAAAACCAGAGCTGTGAGTATGGCATTCAGGGTTGCTTTTCCCTGTACCCTTCTGCTGTTTCAAAAAGAAGCAACTGAGATGCTTTGAAGCTGAACTGAACTTTTCACAGTATCCTAGGGCTAGGAAGGGTTTTTCACTGTTAAAATTTTATACTGGATAACTCTGTTGTGGGAGCTGTCCTGTGCATTGTAGAATGTATAACAGCATCTCTGATCTCTACACTCTAGATGCCAGTAGCAACAACCTTCCTCTTCCAAGATAGGACAACCAAATTGTCCCCAGGTAATACCAAATATCTCCTCTGACCAAGAAAAAAAAAAGTGCCTAATAAAGAACTACTGGGGGCTTCTCTGGTGGCACAGTGGTTGAGAGTCCGCCTGCCGATGCAGGGGACACGGGTTTGTGCTCCGGTCCGGGAGGATCCCACATGCCGCGGAGCGGCTGGGCCCGTGAGCCATGGCCGCTGAGCCTGCACGTCCAGAGCCTGTGCTCCGCAACGGGAGAGGCCACAACAGTGAGAGGCCCGCGTACCACAAAAAAAAAATAACTACTGGGGTAAAGGAACTGAAATTTTAGTTTAGGACTTCCAAATAGGGGTTTCCTAGTCAATGTTACAAGCTTTTCATTGACACCCCAAAAGGTATTCTTCCCTTCTAGATATAAATATAAACTTGAAATAAATTGGCCCTGGCAGGGGGTGAGTCCCAACTTTAAAATATTTGGATCCCTGAACTTTATTAAGTGGTCTGAGGCTGCTAATACACTAAGTGTCCGCAAGAAGCAAACTTAATGGTACATCATTCTAGGCCACAAATAATGTTTACAAATGTTCATATTCACTGTACATCATTTAATCAATCTCAGCAGGCACTCAGCAGGAGTAGACACCATTACCAGAATTCAAAGAGATGCTATAAATTGTCTCTTCATGTAGCGGAGTTATCACACACAGACTTTTAAATTATATATGCATAATATATTTGAGCAACTAAAAGGTGAGTTTGCAAACTTTCCCAGAGAATTGGAAAGCACAAAAATAAAACAAATAGAAGTTCTAGAAATGAATGTAAAAACTAAAACTAGAGAGGTGGAAATTATGGTCAAAATCTCTCTCAGAGGCTCCCAAAACAATAAATGCTATGGGAAATAGAAAAGTATTTAAGAAGATATGGAGTATGGAAGACTCTGCTTTTGGTAAAAAGGGAGTTACAAGGGATGAATTTACCTGCCCTCCCCTCTGCCTGAAAAAAAACACAATAAAATTAAATATATATTAAATATATATATATATATATCAGTGTCTTCAAGACACTGTATATCAGGCAATGAAGGACATTGGTCTTTGAGAGACAGGAGACAAAAGAGGTGTACCTTAAAATTACCTTTACTGTCTTGAGGGAGTTTCCAGGCTCTCATACTGGGACGAGGAATTGATGTTGAGCCCTGAGAACTCCTTGAGTTGAGGAGCTAGAGATGAAAGTTCAAGGAAACAAAGACAGCTAGAGTTTGCAGGGCAAAGTATCAGAGAGATGAGAGCTGTACAGAGAGAGATCTGCAGGTCCCTCTAGAGTATTCAGGAGAGTATTTATCTTGCATGGGAGGAAACTACTTGAGGCCTGGGGAAGCACCACTCCAAATAATTTAAGGTAACAAGTGCTTGTACTCCCACACTCCCACCTGCAAGCCAGGCTAGAAAACATTGTAATCTGTGGGGCATTGGGCAGAGTCCTTAGAAAGGTCTTACCTCAGTAGTTGGGAATAGTTAGCTCTAGACTGAGCATCGTCCCAAATCTACATTAAGGAAAAAAAAAGAAAAAGAGAAAAAGCAAGACCTGAAGGATCAAACTGTTCTCAAGTACCTAACTTCACTGAAGAACAAAGCAAAAGGATATTTTATAGAAAAACAAAAATATACAACACCCAACAAAATAAACTTCACAATGTTTGCCATCTAACCAAAATTTTTCTAGCATGCAAAGAGTCAGAATAATCTTGCCCATAATAAAGAGAATAATTATTCTATAAAAACCAACATGGAACTGGGATGGATGTTAGAAGTAGCAGGTAAAACTATTAAAACTGTTTTTATTATCATCGCATATGCTCAAAAAGTTAAGTAGAGACATGGAGAATAAAGAAAGACTCTATTTAAACTTTTAGATATAACTGCTATAGCATCCAAGAGGAAAAATACACTAGATATGATAATTTTGATAATCTGGATATGGATAATTTGCCTAATAGGCAAATTACACATTGCAGGAATAAAAAACAGTGAACTTGAAGAAAGAACAATATAAAAGATACAAAATGGGACATATAGGGGAAAATAATTTTTAAAAATAAAAAGAGCATCATTGATCTGTGGAACAATATTTCTAGACACCACATCTATAAATGATAAAAAAGAGTATCCGTCAGGGGGTAGATCCTAATTGATCTCCCCAGTCACAGTAATGGCATTTCCCTCTCTGGACAAATGAACCAATTCTTGCTAATGAGACAGGAGGAAAAAAATCTGTTGGAAGATGTATAAGAAAGATTTTCTTTGTTTGAAGAAGACACGCCAAACTATCTTCCCCTTTTCTTTTATGAATGTGGTATCAAGAAATGTTGGAAGATGCTGTGACCTTGAAGACGGCTAGCCTGAGGGTAAAGTTAACAACCAAAAATTGCAGAGAAAACAAAATGGAAAGAACGAGAGCACTTAATTTTATTGAGTCACTGAATTAACCAATTGTCATCCCTTGAGACATAGTCTGTGTGACAATTTTCCTCATCATTTAAGCCACTTTGAGTAGAGTTCTCTGCTACTTGGGACAGAAAATATGTTGACATGATTGTGCAAGTCCATAACCTATAAACCAATATCCACAATTGAATTAAACAACTCTGAAAACTTCCAAAGATACACTCTAAGTATCTTTTAAATAGAATAGTTTCTTCTTGTCAGCATCTGTGCTAATTCTTAGATAAAAGAAGTAGCTTCCAAAGTCTTTAAATTGAATCCCAACAATTCTAGTCCAACATACTTTTCCAAAATCTTTCTAAATACAGTCCTAGAATAACATATCTAAAACATCAATATTATAAAATCACTCTCCTATAAGAAATTCTCCAATGGTTTTGTGCTAACTGAAGGTTTTCCTTAGCTTCCATGCAGAAAATTTTTATGAGGTGATTTGCCTCTCTAGTGTCATTTCCTATCACCTTCTATCAAAATGTTTTATTTTTAAGCTACCAATTTTAAATAATTTAATTAGCACCTTCACTGTTCATTAAAAAAATGCAGTTATGAACATTTCAAAGATTCTTGATTTAGCTCTAGTATCTACTGCACTATCTCCCTAAAATTCAATGTCTAAGTGTGAGATTCTTTGTTGATCCTTCAAGGAAATCTTTTTACATGTTCACCACACTACTTCCTACTCAGCATAAATTTCTTCTGTCCATAGCATGGCAGAATCATACTACTCCATTGTTTGTATCTGCCTAGTAAATGTCTTTTTCTATACTGAGGGATACCTTGTTGGGGGTCAATGGTAGTAAACCAATAACATTTTTATGTCCAAACCCTAGATTAGTACATAGAAAACAATAATTTTTCAGTTGCTTAATGAATGAATTATTTATGCATCAATTTATGAAAAATTCTATGATATAAGATTATTTGAGGGCTTCCCTGGTGGCGCAATGGTTGAGAGTCCGCCTGCTGATGCAGGGGACACGGGTTCATGCCCCGGTTCGGGAAGATCCCACATGCCGCGGAGCGGCTGGGCTCGTGAGCCATGGCCGCTGGGCCTGCACGTCCAGAGCCTGTGCTCCGCAACAGGAGAGGCCACAACAGTGAGAGGCCTGCCTACCTCAAAAAAAAAAAAAAAAAAAAAAAAAAAGATTATTTGACTGTCTTGTCTTCATTGGTAATCAAGTACTGAAAAAATTTTCTTCTTATTTTGCAAAGATTGTTGTGCTATACAAAAACATATTTCAATATACTGTATGTTCTTTTGTTATGACCAAGAATAATTTAAGTCAATAAAATAATAAAACTAATCAAAGAAATGGATAATATTATTAAAATAGTAGAAAGCAGTTTGGACTTGCAAAGAAGTCCTATGTTTGATTGCCTTCATATTACAATCTGAACTTCAGTTTCCATATGCAAACAAAGATAAAATTATGATACATTTTTGTGAGAATACAATGAAGTAATTTATGTTAAACTTTTCTGCGAATGATTACCTGTTATACATGTTAGCTCTAAATTGATCAGGTCCTACTTAACATATAATCAAAATAATTTGTCATAGGCTGCATCTGCTGTGCTGGTACATAGTATATTCTATTATATAAATTTGAGATAATCTAGTTCATCTACATAGAAGTAAGGAAATAACAATTTTCATTGACCAGATTCAAAGAAAGTTGTTTTTTGTTTTTTGTTTTTTTCTTTAGCTGCACTACGGGGCTTGCAGAATTTAGTTCCCTGACCAGGGATCAGACCCAGGGCCCCATCAGTGAGAGCACTGAATCCTAACCACTGGGCACCAGGGAATTCCTCAAACAAAGCTTTTTAAAGCTATCCGTATCCAACTGCTGTCTTCCTCACTTTCCCTCTAGACAGCAATTCACTCATAGCTTTTAAAATTGCTAAATTACAAAGAGGTTATTTGCCCTTATCTAAAGTTATATTGATACCAGATCACTGAAATTTGCATAATCTTTCTCCTGGGTGGTGGTAAAAAAAGAGTGACCTCACTTCTACAGAAAACAATAAATCGTTATTTAATGACTGTTTTCATCAGCAGCTCTTGAATCATATACGATGCAGCACTAAAAAGGTTAGCTCTAAAAACAGCATTGCATGATCGTTGTGTGAAGAAATGTAGTTGAAAATATATGTAGGCTTTGTAAATTATGTGCTACAGCAGGGCTGTCCAATAGAACTCTTTGCAAAGATGGAAATTTTCTGGATCTGTACTGTCCTGAGCACTTGAAACAAGAGCAGTGTGACTGAATAATTTAAATTTAATTCAATTTAATGCTATTTAAATTAATTTAAATATGGTATGCTGCTACTAGCTACTGTATTAGACAGCAGAGATCCAGGGATTTAATTTGGGGAAAGAAAAACAAGTCCTCTCTACTTGAAAATCAGTAAGAAATCCATCACACATGCCTCACTAAGCTCTCAATGGAGAGAATTTGTAAGTCACACAAACAAGTCACAGGCCCTCAGACTGTCTCAGAGCTGCTAATAACATGTAGAAATGTGATGAATGGACTTGGCTTTAAAAAATATTTTCAATGTATATGTTTGAAAACTAAAAATAATTTTGAGACTAGAACATTTGCTAAAATAAATAAAGGATGGAATAAAGAAAGGGAAGGCAGTAAAATGCAGAAAAAAGGGAAGCAGACGGAGAATAAAACAAAAGGAATGATGAGGTAAAACTAATTTGGCCCTGTCAAAGATATCTGAGCACCATAACCATAAAGTCTTGTATTGAAATGAAGAATACAGGGCTTCGCTGGTGGTGCAGTGGTTGAGAGTCCGCCTGCCGATGCAGGAGACACGGGTTCGTGCCCCGATCTGGGAAGATCCCACATGCCGCGGAGCGGCTGGGCCCGTGAGCCATGGCCGCTGAGCCTGCGCGTCCGGAGCCTGTGCTCCACAACGGGAGAGGCCACAACAGTGAGAGGCCCGTGTACCGCAAAAAAAAAAGAAAAAAAAAGAAAGGAAGAAAACAAGCGGTGCATTAGAGTGATAATTCAGAGGTTGAGAGAAAGCTACTCCAACAGCAGTGACAACTCTATTACAGCAGTAAGCTTGAAGAATAACAACAGGGATGGGAAGGTGGGCCCCTGTTAAACACAACTGCCATGTATAGTAGTTCAAGTTGCAGCCTGCTCAAGGTACCTGAATGAAGGCAAGTAAGGGCTGGAATCCTCCACTCACCAAGCGATGAGCCCTGCTGTCAGAAAGCATTTATTGGAAGAAAGGATGCCATTTTCTATTTTTTCACCCCAAAGCAGGCTTTTTGCTATTTTTTCATGTAGGGGTCCTATTTTTGTATTCAGCCAAAGGCATAGTGTGCATTTAAGCAGAAACTCCAAAATGAAGTTTCCACAACTCATTACAGAAGTAACAAAAATAAGTGTGATACCTGACTACATGCAAGGAGCAAGGAGAGAAAGGCATGACAGATGTAATTTCCACATGTAAGTGATTTGAACCATCTCAGTTATATTCATTTAAATAGAAAAAAACAAAATAGGAGCAAGCCAGGGGTGAAAAAGCTTATAACTATGGTTTGAATTTAATATCTATCTCTGTTTTGTTCTGTAGGTATTCTCTGGCTTATGGAGCCTCAAGATATAATTGTGCTATAAATGTGAGACAATTGTGTCTGTGCTTTGGACACCAATTATTTTTATTTCCATGTTCATGTACCTAGAGATACATTTATTTGTTTTCATTACTAGATTTAAAACAAGAATAATTACCATGATTCACAACTAAAAAGATAATTCTCTGAAGTGCATTAAATTTTACAAACACTTAAATACTATTTTATACAAGGCATCTGCTATTTTTGTAGGTCACAAAATCTCTCAATATAATATTAATGAACATCTGTAATATGAAATGAAATGAAATTACCCTAAAAAAGTTAAAGTAAATGAATTGACAGAGGAAAGATTGACATACCCATCCTACAGACTTCAAGGAGAAAGAGAATAATTTAGGGGAAACTTTGAGAAGGAAGTAATATTTGAGGGAAGTATTGAAAAAAATGTCAGTACTGATTTTGCTTGCTTCAGATGAGTGGATCAGCTATCCCAGAAGAGGTAGGAGTTAAAAACATGGAGGCAAAACAAGCAAACAAAGCCCAGTGCATGGTTTGGGGAAGATGTAAATATTAGTCCTGTTTGACTGGACAATAGGAGACAGAGCACACAGGAGGAGAAAAGCAGAAAAGGCTGAAAATATATGTTGTCTCACAGTTGTAAAAGGCCTTGAATTAAAAAAAAAAAACCCAAAAAACAGAAAGGAATTTATTATTCAATCAGTCAGATGAAGTCATGAAATCTGATCAAAACCATGCTTTGGGACAGAGCATCTGCAGTGTTGTATGGTATTGGGCCACAGGTGGGTAAAAAAATGACTGAAGAAATAAGAGGAACTTTGTATATATAATATGAGAATTAAGTTTCATGTATGGAAATAGACACATTCATTTACAAGGTTAAATCTAAAGGATATGTTTAGGCCAGAAGATCTAAATAGACACTTCTCAAAAGGAGACATACAGATGGCTAAAAAGCACATGAAAAGATGCTCAACATCGGTAATTATTAGAGAAATGCAAATCAAAACTACAGTGAGGTATCACCTCACACCAGTTTGAATGGCCATCATCAAAAAGTCTACAAATAATAAATGCTGGAGAGGGTGTGGAGAAAAGGGAACCCTCCTACACTGTTGGTAGGAATGTAAATTGGTACATTCATTACGGAGAACAGTATGGAGGTTCCTTAAAAAACTAAAAAAAGAGCTACCATTTGATCTAGCAATCCCACTCCTGGGCATATATCCAGTGAAAACCATGGTTCAAAAAGATACATGTACCCAATGTTCACTGCAGTGCTGTTTACAATATCCAAGACATGGAAGCAACCTAAATGTCGACCGACAGAGGAATTGATTAAAAAGATGTGATACATATATACAAAGGAATATTACTCAGCCATAAAAATGAATGAAATAATGCCATTTGCAGCAACATGGATGGACCTAGGGATTATCATACTAAGTAAATCAGAGAAAGATAAATGTCATATTATATCACTTATATGTGGAATCTAAAAAAATGATACAAATTAAATTATTTACAAAACAGAAACAGAATCACAAACTTCAAAAACAAATTTATGGTTGCCAAAGGGGAAAGGTGGGAGGAGGGATAAATTAGGAGTTTGGGATTAACAAATACACACTGCTGTATATAACATAGATAGTCAAAACACATATATATGGAATCTAAAAAAAAAAAGGGTCTGATGAGCCTAGGGGCAGGACAGGAATAAAGACACAGACGTAGAGGATGGACTTGAGGACACAGGGAGGGGAAGGGTAAACTGGGACCAAGTGAGAGAGTAGCATGGACATACATACATTACCAAATATAAAACAGATAGCTAGTGGGAAGCAGCTGCATAACACAGGGAGATCAGCTCAGTGCTTTGTCACCACCTAGAGAGATGGGATAGGGAGGGTGGGAGGGAGACGCAAGAGGAAGGGGATATGGGGATATATGTATACATACAGCTGATTCACTTTGTTATACAGCAGAAACTGACACAACATTTTAAAGCAGTTATACTCCAATAAAGATGTTAAATAAAAAAATAAATAGATAGTCAACAAAGACCTACTGTATAGCACAGAGAACTCTACTCAATATTCTGTAATAACCTATATGGGAAAGGAATCTGAAAAAGAATGGGTATATGTATAAATGAATCAGTTTTCTGTACACCTGAAACTAACACAACATGGTAAATCAACTACACTCTAATATAAAATAAAATTTAGAGAAACATACAGAAAGAGAAGAGAAAAATTTGATGAAGTCTCTCTCTCTTTAACATGACAGCAGCATGCAAAGTTTGAGGCTATTTTTCTTTAAATCACCTCTTGCAGAGATTCTGAATTAAAGTCCACTCTAGCTGAAAATATGACTATGTTCTAATTTTTGTTTAAAAAGAGATTGTCTTATCTAAACCTAACATTAATCACAGTGGTTGCTCGTTCAGCACTTTTAACTAAATGTTCATAGACTTGAGATAAATTATAAATTTTCCTTCGTCATAGTATTTATAAGCTGGCAATCACAAATGTATTTTCATAAATATTAACTAAGCATATTGAAAAATATATTTTCCAAATAATAAATTTGGGAGGTTATTGTTCTGCATTGATTTTAAATTGCTGGTGATCTTAGTTCACATTAACATTATTTGAATTTCAACTAACACTGGAACTCTAACATTCTGTATTTTATCCAGTGAAAGATTACCAAATTGAAAATTTTAAGTTGATACTAAAGAATGTGTCAGAATGCTATACATTCTTTAAAAATACTTGATCTTATATTACACATGGGATAATGTTTACTGTTTAGATTAAGAATATATATCAATAGAATTAAATTATTTTATTTAATAATTTGTCTAAGTCAACTATGTTAAACCTTTGAGAAGAAATTAGCTAGTCTATTGTCAAGTTGAATAATAGATGTTTAACAGTTTATTATTCATATTATTGATCATATTTGAGGGTGACATTGTTAATGATGTTCAGTTTCGTGCATGCATCAATCAAAGAAAAATGCTGCAAATGATCCCGGTTGACTGGAGCACCACAGCGGGTGATTCACCAGCAAATGCCTGAAGCTACTGCAGACCGCACGTCTGCGGTCTGCTGTCAGCCTGCACAGCTGTCTGCCACTGCCAGAGGAGAACAAACGGCTTCTTCCTTCCTTCCTTCCAAAGCTCGTGTGAAATCTCTCTTTGACAGCATCCTAACTGGAAACCAGCTGGCAGGATATTCTGGCAAATATTATTCAACACACTTTTCCAGGGTAAGTAACAAAAACTGCAGAAAAGGTGGGAATGAAAAGAAACAGTCTGCACACTGGCTGTGACAAAATGGAAGAAAAGACAGAGAGAGGCATTTGCCTTTTATCCTTGATCACATGTAGGAGAGAAGGGAAATATTTAAATGCTAACTTGCCAAATCACATAAACATATGAAATCTGAGGTGTCACCAGAAAATGTGGAATCCTAAGTATATGGAGGATGAGTTTATAGCAGAATTGTTGAAAACGTGCCTGAAGTGAAGCATCCTGCTCTGCCAGCTCACTTCTCTGCCCCATTCCCATGCTTTCAGTTTATTTGTACTTATTTTCATTTTGAAGAAAAGTTGTGACTAGCATGAAAACAATGAGTCTCAAACAAGTGAGAGGGAGGAAGAGAAAATTATAATAAAGAATACGCAAATTATTATACATCCATGTACAGAGATAATATCAACTGTTTAAGATGAAATAAACATCACACAGTCTGTTAATACACAGCAACTGAACTCCTTTGTACGTGGGATGTCATTGGCTCTGGAGGGATTCAAGGAAGCCTGTCGTGAAGGGTTCCTTGAGGACCAGCAGCTGTGGCTCCACCTAGCGGCAGTGGTGCCAGCGGTGAGGCATCTGTCACCATCTTCTTTAGCATGGCATTGATTTGAGTATGGGTGAATCTGCTTCCCTTGGTTCTTTCCCATTTTGTAAGCCAGGTTGTTAAATCTTCCTTTTGATTCTGAGTCATCCACATTGCCTTTTAGTAACTTCATTTTCCTAAGTAAGTTAAAGAGGCTAGGTGTCTGGCTCATATAAATATTGGGCCCCTAGAGAGAATTTCAGGCAAGAGGTTTGGAGGGAAACAAAGTTAATTTGAAATAGGTTATCAGCATATTTGGGGCTGCTGACAGTGCAAATTCACTGTACTAAGAGTAAAGAATATGGCAATTCATAGTCTGCAGTGATAAAACAGCTCATTACATTACCATATATTGATACCTGGAATAAAGAGCCCCTTCTTTGAAAGTAAGGTCTTTAGGGAACTGAGAACCTTTGGTGTGTGATTGATTAGCAAAAAGAGAATAGGGAACTCTGCTTGTGTTACTACACTAGGAAAGAGAAATGATCTTTGGAAGATTAGCTCAGAACAGAAGAGAGTAGAGGCCAACAATTCTGAGAGGTAAGGTGTATTTTCATATTCCATACCTGTGAGAACTATGAGAAATCCTCGTTTCAGAAGAGAGCAGTACAGGGAAATATATCTTAACCTGGAGTCTCTTCAAGAATATTGTTTATTTTCTATAGGTTGTTACCTATTTGTTAGTAGGTTATGAAATCAGTTTAGTCAGTTCTACTAGAATTTTTAGTGACATAAAATAGAATGAAGGAAAAAATATGACTGTACATCACATGTTAAAAGTAGGAAAATAATTATATTTTGAAACTTGGGTTTCAGTTACATTTATATACGATGTGGGTACTTGTGAGAGTGTTTGTGTTTGCCTATATTGGGTTGTGATGAAAGATGTGTTTCTAACAGCTAATCTTGGCAAAGAAAAATTAAAGTTACTATCTTAATGGAGCAGGAGAAGGTAGAGGCAAGATGGAGTCCTGAGATTTCTTAACATTGCTGTTAAGATAACTAAGAATGTTGCTTGCTTGTCATTAAATTTTTTAAATATATATATTTTTTCCTCATGAGATACACATTTGAAGTTGGAAAGCTTCATGGGGTGTTTCCCTAAGACAGGAGAATGAGTGAGGAGAATTCAAAGGTAAACTTGTCCAGGAAAGGCAACCCATAAACATCTGATAGAGGGTTTGCTCTTCATGAGTGATCATGTACTTCATACAGTCTAAAATATTATCTATGAAAAGTAATATTAGAGAATAAATATAAATCCTTAGCAAACATAAAAATCATATATATATAAACATATATAAATTTAACTCTATAATAGATTACACCATATTGTAATTAGTATGGTATATATGTTATTTTTAAGCCTTCATTGGGGAATTTGAAACACTATATAGACTTTTTGTTTATAAAATTACAAGACAATATCATTACTAAAGACTTCACTTAGGTTATAAAAACAATTCATAAAATGGTTCTGAAAATGAATTATAGCATTCTGTAGTAGGCAGGATGGTCACTCAAATATCTCCATGCAATCCCTGCACTGTGTAAACATGATATGTTAAAAGGTAAAAGGAACTTGTAATTAGTTATTTACCTTAAAACTGAGAGGTTTCCTGACTTATCAAAGATGGTGCAACCTTTCACACGAGCCCTTAAAAACAGAGAATTTTCTTGGAAAAGAAGAAGTAAAACTGTAACTGTTTGCAGATGACATGATCCTATACATAGAGAATCCTAAAGATGTCACCAGAAAACTACTAGAACTAATTAATGAAGTTGGTAAAGTTTCAGTATACAAAAGTAATGCACAGAAATCTCTTGCATTCCTATACACTAATGATGAAAAATCTGAAAGAGAAATTAAGGAACACTCCCATTAACTTTGCAACAAAAAGAGTAAAATACCTAGGAATAAACCTACCTAGAGAGACAAAAGACCTGTATGCAGAAAACTATAAGACACTGATGAAAGAAATTAAAGATGATACCAACAGATGGAGAGATATACCATGTTCTTGGATTGGAAAAATCAATATTGTGAAAATGACTATATTACCCAAAGCAATCTACAGATCCAGTGCAATCCCTATCAAATTACCAATGGCATTTTTTACAGAACTAGAACAAAAAAATCTCAATATTTGTATTGAGACACAAAAATCCCTGAATAGCCAAAACAGTCTTGAGGGAAAAAAACAGAGCTGGAGAAATCAGACTCCCTGACTTCAGACTATACTAAAAAGTTACAGTAATCAAGACAATATGGTACTGGCACAAAAACAGAAACATAGATCAATGGAACAAGATAGAAAACCCAGAGATAAACCCATGCACCTGTGGTCAACTAATCTATGACAAAGAAGGCAAGGATACACAATGGAGAAAAGACAGCCTCTTCAATAAGTGGTGCTGGGACAACAGGACAGCTACATGTAAAAGAATGAAATTAGAACACTCCCTAACACCATACACAAAAATAAACTCAAAATGGATTAAAGACCTAAATGTAAGACCAGAGACTATAAAATTCTTAGAGGAAAACATAGGAAGAACACTCTTTGACATAAATCACATCAGGATCTTTTTTGATCCACCTCCTAGAGTAATGGAAATAAAAACAAAAATAAACAAATGGGACCTAATGAAACTTCAAAGCTTCTGCACAGCAAAGGAAACCATAAACAAGACAAAAAGACAACCCTCAGAATGGGAGAAAATATTTGCAAATGTATCAATGGACAAAGGATTAATCTCCAAAATATATAAACAGCTCATGCAGCTCAATATTAAAGAAACAAAAAACCCAATCCAAAAATGGGCAGAAGACCTAAATAGACATTTCTCCAAAGAAGACATACAGATGGCCAAGAAGCACATGAAAAGCTGCTCAACATCACAAATTATTAGAGAAATGCAAGTCAAAACTACAATGAGGTATCACTTCACACCAGTTAGAATGGGCATCACCAGAAAATCTACAAACAACAAATGCTGGAGAGGGTGTGGAGAAAAGAGAACCCTCTTGCACTGTTGGTGGGAATGTAAATTGGTACAGCCACTCTGGAGAACAGTATGGAGGTTCCTTAGAAAACTAAAAATAGAATTACCATATGATCCAGCAATCCCACTACTGGGCATATACCTAGAGCAAACCATAATTCAAAAAGACACATGCACCCCAATGTTCATTGCAGCACTATTTACAATAGCTAGGTAATGGAAGCAACCTAAATGCCCATCTACAGACGATTGGATAAAGAAGATGTGGTACATATATACAATGGAATATTAGCCTTAAAAAGGAAAGAAATTGGGTCATTTGTTGAGATGTGGATGGATCTGGAGACTGTCATATAGAGTGAAGTAAGTCAGAAAGAGAAAAACAATTATCGTATATTAATGCATGTATGTGGAACCTGGAGAAATGGTACAGATGAACCGGTTTGCAGGGCAGAAATTGAGACAGAGACGTAGAGAACAAACGTATGGACACCAAGGGGGGAAAGCCACGGGGGGGTGGGGATGATGGTGTGATGAATTGGGTGATTGGGATTGACATGTATACACTGATGTGTATACAGTTGATGGCTAATAAGAACCTGGTGCATAAAAAAATTAAAAGAGAAAAAAGATTTTTTTAAAAAATGAAGGTGTCCTGTGGGAACTAATGACACAATCCCCCTAGGTCACCAGAGCCAGATGCTCCAGGGTTATCCCTGGGTGGGATGCATATGCCCTCCAGCCGTGGTTGGGCCATGGCTGCTGTGGTACGCTGGAGCTGCTTTGGAGAGGTTGGCAGGATAGGAAGGTTGGGTGGGGCTGGTCTTCAGGAGGATGCCAGATCAGAGTGCATGGTGTTAACCAGGTTGATGGAGAGTGATGCAAATGGCACCTGCCAGCACAGGGCCAACTAGGTGGAAGGAGAGTAAAAGACAAATGGCACCCATCAAAGCTTCTGTCCCCAGAGGAAGTTCCACTAGATCTTGCACATGCCCTAAAATTAGTCAATGAATCTCCTTCTTCTATGACCCAGGAGCTTTTCAAACTGTTGCCTTACCCTGGGACTTGGGGTGAGTTGTGTGTGAGCCTTTTAAGAGTGGAGTCTCAGTTTCTCTCAGCTGTTTGGCTTTCCTGAACTTGAGCTCCATTGGTTTTCACAGTCACACACTGGGTGGGGTGCTTGTCTTTCTGGTGTAGTTCTCCCAGGTTGGGGAGCCTGACATGGGGCTCAGATCTCTCACTTCTCAGAGGGGGCCTCCGTGGTTGTGATAGTCCCTCTGCTTGTGGGTTCTGACTAGATCACCTTCGTTCCTGTCCTACCCATCTCAATGCCACCTTTTCTTTATATCTTTAGTTGTAAAAAATCTGTTCTGCTAGTCTTGAAATCATTCTCAGAAATAGTTGTTCTATATGTAGTTGTAGTTTTGGTGTGTCCCTGAGAGGAGGTGAGCTCACAATAGTCCTAATCCACCATCTTCGATCACTAACTTTTTAGACAAAATAATAACAATATTATGTAGAGTTTATAATATATATACATGTTAAATGTATGACAATAGTACAAAATCCAAGATTAAAAAATGGCAGTATACTGTCCTATTGGTCTTATACTGGATGTGAAATGGCATAATATCACTTGAAGTCAGACTTTGAAAACTTAAAAATGTATGCCATAAACCCTAAAGCAACCATTAACAATATAAAGTGACATAGCAAGTAAACCATAAGGGAAATAGAAAGGAAAAAATTTTAAAATAAATATTCAACCCAAAATAAAGCAGAAAAAAGGGAAAAGAAAAGAATGAAAAAACACAAAGATGATATAATTAAAACTAAACATATCAAATATCACAAAAAATTGCCTTCAAATCAGAACTGCATTATGGTCATGTACCATTTTTCTAACCCTTTAGAAAGGGATTAAGAATTGAAACTTACCATAAATTCTAGGACACTTGGAGGTCATTCTTTATCTGATTTACTTTCCTATATCCCTATTCATTTTATGACTTTCTACAACTACTTGTAAAACTGCCTGATTGAGAATAAACTGCTACCTGTGGCAAATATTTGTATGTGATCATTATTTCACATTATGGTGGGTAGAATTATGTCTGTTTGCATATTTTGCATACTATAAAAACAAACTTAGTCTTCTACTATACTTCTGTTCTTATACCAAATCTAGTACCTGAAAGCTGTCTCGATGTCAGGAAACATTTTATTCAAATTCCATGTTTATAGCAGAGTGTCAATGTCAGTATCTTTGCACTTAATCTAGAATATTCCAGAATGAGATATGTGCAGAACATGATGCACAGATAATGGGATCTTCGTACTTTGTCTCTAATGAATTTGATTTTATTCTCTATTTAAATCTTAATATAAACTTTAAATGGAATAATTTATAACTTCATAAATGTGAAAAGTCAATGTTTGTATGAAAATGAAATTATTCTTAGCCTCATACCATGTTTATTCTTTTGTGTTGCACACAGTTTTCCCCACATTACATTTTACTGATTGTTTTTTAAATATTTTCAATTCTCAGAAAGTTTTTATTCACCCTTACTTTGATACTGCTGAAAAAAATGGTCCTCATACAGCTGGGGAGGACTTCAAATTCTGGAGGGGCTGCATTGCTATTGCTCTTGTAAATGTGAGGCTTGTTACATCAGGACATAAAAATTCCATCTGTTCATGTTAATAATCTTCATTAATAAGACATTAATTATTAATAAAACAACTTTAAAATATTTTCTGATCCCAAGAACATATCGAGCTTCCAAAAATAGCTCCGATTTGAATGGACAACCAATCAAAATAAATCTTTGAGTTAACCAAAATATTTTCAAAGTTTATCCTTTTTAGTTTGAAAGTTCTACATTAAAGTTTAAACAAAAATGTTATAAATATAAAATAATACAAAGTAATAATGGTTTTTATTTGTAAATGTTTTACAGGTTGCTTTTTTAGTATTATATCAATTTTGTAGATCGCTAAGGAATTTTTTAAAAAATCACTGACTGTCAGTGAATCATACTACCTCTTTTACATGAGGACTAGGAGTAGAGGCTCAGGAAGATGAGATGGTCCACACAGAGTTCTGGTTCTCAAACTGTGTGTCACAATTGTCTGGGGGAGCTTGTTACAAATACAGAAATCTAAGTCCCACTCCAGCCCTACTAAATCATCATAATCTTTGACGATATGGTCTAGCATCTGTAATTTTAATTGGCTTCCCAGGAAATTGTAAATTATTCATACTGCATCACTGACCTACCGATTAAAAATTCCGTTTTAGAACTCAAGCTACATATTGATTGAGCAAAATATAAATCAATTATGTTTAAGAGTATCTTAAGAATCTGAATGTAAACAGTAGAGTTTTCTAGCATAAACACTAGCAATGGAGCTCTTAGAATGTAGCATGCTTTGGTTGCTTAATATTGAGTTTTGCTAATGAATCCAAAATAATTTTCAAATTTGCTTATGCAAACTGAAATACTCTACTTTCAGGTATCATTGCACAGATCTGGTGATTTTATAAGTATCATATGTTATTCAGTCATGAAGTTCCAGAAACTTGGAGAGGGTAAATGCATTTTTCAAAATGCCATGGCTGGTAAATAATATACATTTACAATTTTTGATTTTACTTACAATATTTTCTCTAGTAAAATATCACATCATAAACAGATGAGGAGAAAACAAATTTTTCTACTGAGGTAATAAAATTTTAAATAAAAATTCAATTTTTAAAATTAAAAATTAAATTAGTGAGGGCAGTGAATGAGAAAGTCATGCACTTTGAGATGTTATAGTTATCCATAACAAATTACTAGTCACTCACTACATGATTGAGATAGTTCTCTACTTCTCTGTGTTTCAGTGTGACCTACAGTGGCTTAGTCATTTAATCATAACAACAAATTGTTGTTATGGAATAGCAACAAAACAACAACAGCCAAATATTAGCTTTAGAAAACTTTCCAGAAAGGAAAAATACATAGGTATTAAGATACTCATTCGATATGCATTATATTATTTGGCAATATAATTGCAAATTGGAAAACTTTATGGGAATGCATAAGAATAAAACGAGTATAATTTGTTAAATAAAATTGAATTGGAAGTGAGTATACTTCATATTTAAGAGTGTTATATAATGGAATTAGCAATCAAGTTGTCTGTGGCAAAAACTGAAGGGGAATTGTGGGCTATAAGGAATAGGTCTGGTGAAACACCTGAGGAAGCTACTTTGTGAAAAGGATGGAAGGAAGAACACAGAGGGCCAGCAACTCAGGTAGTAAAGAATAACAATAGAAGAGAAATCATGAAAATATCACTGGAGCTATTTACAATCAAGCTATATATGAAAATGAAAGTACCTGAGAGTAAATGTGGGCCTGCTAATGAGAAATCCCCTCTCATGGACAGTTATGCAATATAAACTTACTAGGAATATTTTCCAAATGATGTATTTGTTTTAGTTAATGTAAAGTTGAAGGGAAACACAGTTGTTATATTATGGCTGATAAAATGGTATCAATAACTTTATGTAAATTATTTTCAGGACTCATTCTTTTGCATCCAAACATAAGAACAGAGATAGCAAGCAATATAGGCTTCTTCTGTCTGGGGCGTGTGCGTGTGTGTGTGTGTGTGTGTGTGTGTGTGTGAAAATATGAGAAAAAGATTGCTCATTTTCTTTTACTTGATACATACTCAAAAAGATATATTTAAAACTAGCATCAAGTTATAACCTACACCTTGATATTATGTCATAATGAACAGCAAAATAATGTTCATGGTGAGAAGAGGTAATGAGAGATGCTAGTTACTGAATCGGAACCTAGATTCTACACATGATATTGTATTTCCTTTGTCGAGAAAATCCTGTGCCTTTTGCAATTTAGGTTTTGTTTTTGCTTGTTTTATTTATTTTTGTTTTTGTTTTGTTTTTTAAGGTGAGGAACCACTGAAAATACATAGCCTGCATTTTTTGAAGGATAGTTCCTAGTGAAAAATGTGTGACTAATAAGACCTAGACTCTGTGATAAATATCACATGCATAGTACTTTATACTGCAGTTTTCCTTACCCACAATGAAAACCTGAACCTTCAGTCAGTGAGGGTGTTATTGATGATGCTATATATCAATTTCTCACTTCTGCCAGTAACCTTGGTTGAAAGAGAAAAAGTAAGAGAAAGACAGAAATAAAGATGCACACACACATACACATACACAGAGAAATAGAAAGATTAAGACATAGTGAGCTTATGTAAAACCTGGTATATTTGACCAGATTCTGAGAAATAAAAAAAGAAAAGTGATCTTGCAAACAATATGTGTATATATGCATATATATATAATATTCATAATATATTTTACATTTATATTATATATAATTAAAATTGTTCAGTTACAGAATATTAAAGTCTAAAAACATGCCTCTACATTGATTTTAGAGACAAAAACAATCAAATTTCTGAACTTTACACAAATTTTAAAGATTCTTATCAAAAATTTGACTCTGACTTCAATTTCAATATCAATTTCTTTCACTCCTCCCACAATACTCTACAAAGAGTTTCTCACCATTCTTCCAAATTCTAATATCCATTCATAATTACTTAGCTTTGTGAACACTTAATCTTCTAGAATAAACTGCCATCATTCATTTTCCTTTCAAACACCTACTCACCTCTCCCGCCCAAGATCATTTGTCATTCCTTTCTCACAGTTGGCTTCCCCAACCAGATTTTATGTTGAGTATTTTACCACAATTAAAAAAATATATAATTATGTCCCTCATTGTTACATCTTAACATTTATCTCATTCTTCACTTTTCTACATTCAAGTCTCTCCTTTCTCCTCCTGCCTCATGATCAGCTTACTCAATCAACTATCTTTGCTCCAGTCCAGCTAATTTTATTCAATTTTCAGAGCATTTCATAGTCTTTATTGCTGTGATTTATCTCACCCAGATATTCTCTTTGCTTCAAACTCTTTTTTTTTAACCCATCCCACATTAATTCCTCTATGTGTCTTCTTAATGTTCAGTTCTTAGCATAAATGTCAATTATCTCCAAGAAATTCTCTCTCTTAGATAATTCTGGAAAAAAAACTATAGTTTCCCTATAATCACACACTACTGTAATTACTTGTTTCACTGTCTAATGCCCTCAGCTAGATTCTTAATGTTTACAAAATTATAAATACTTCACTATTTTATGTACTGACTTTCTAGCACAGTGCCTGAACTATTAGATTTGCTAAATATGTCTTGTACAAAGGCTTCCATATACACATACACTAGTTCACTAATGCAAAAATGACCTATGACATTAGGTGACATAAGCATTTGATTAGCAAGTATTTTAGTAAATCATTTAGCAGTACATATCTTAGAATAAGATTGCCTGGGTAGAGATCCTAGCTCCACCGTATATAATTTTAATGTTCAGCAACTTGTTTATTTTACCTGTCTCTCTTTCATCACCTGTAAAATGGTATAATTATATTATCAATTTTACAAGGATATTTTAAAGATTAAATGAGACAATACATGTCAGTCATTAGGGCAAAAATCTAATAGGCACACAAAAATGATATTATAAATTCTTAGAAATGCACAACCTGCCGAGACTGAACCAGGAAGAAATAGAAAATATGAACAGACAAGTCACAAGCACTGAAATTGAAACTGTGATTAAAAATCTTCCAACAAACAAAAGCCCAGGACCAGATGGCTTCACAGGCAAATTCTATCAAATTTTAGAGAAGAGCTAACACCTATCCTTCTGAAACTCTTCCAAAATATAGCAGAGGGAGGAACACTCCCAAACTCATTCTACGAGGCCACCATCACCTTGATACCAAAACCAGACAAGGGTGTCACAAAGAAAGAAAACTACAGGCCAATATCACTGATGAACATAGATGCAAAAATCCTCAACAAAATATTAGCAAACAGAATCCAACAGCACAGTAAAAGGATCATACACCATGATCAAGTGGGGTTTATTCCAGGAATGCAAGGATTCTTCAATATATGCAAATCAATCAACGTAATACACCATATTAACAAATTGAAGGAGAAAAACCGTATGATCATCTCAATAGATGCAGATAAAGCTTTCGACAAAATTCAACACCGATTTATGAAAAAAACCCTGCAGAAAGTAGGCATAGAGGGAACTTTCTTCAACATAATAAAGGCCATATATGACAAACCCACAGCCAGCATCATCCTCAATGGTGAAAAACTGAAAGCATTTCCAGTAAGATCAGGAACAAGACAAGGTTGCCCACTCTCACCACTCTTATTCAACATAGTTTTGGAAGTTTTAGCCACAGCAATCAGAGAAGAAAAATAAAAGGAATCTAGTTCAGAAAAGAAGAAGTAAAGCTGTCACTGTTTTCAGATGACATGATACTATACATAGAGAATCCTAAAGATGCTACCAGAAAACTAGTAGAGCTAATCAATGCATTTGGTAAAGTAGCAGGATACAAAATTATTCACGGAAATCTCTGGCATTCCTATACACTAATGATGAAAAATCTGAAAGTGAAATTAAGAAAACACTCCCATTTACCATTGCAACAAAAAGAATAAAATATCTAGGAATAAACCTACCTAAGGAGACAAAAGACCTGTATGCAGAACATTATAAGACAATGATGAAAGAAATTAAAGATGATACAAATAGCTGGAGAGATATACCATGTTCTTCGAATGGAAGAATCAACATTGTGAAAATGACTTTACTACCCAAAGCAATCTACAGATTCAATGCAATCCCTATCAAACTACCATTGGCATTTTTCACAGAACTAGAACAAAAAATTTCACAATTTGTATGGAAACACAAAGGACCCCGAATAGCCAAAGCAATCTTGAGAATGAGAAATGGAGCTGGAGGAATCAGGCTCCCTGACTTCAGACTATACTACAAAACTACAATAATCAAGACAGTATGGTCTGGCACAAAAACAGAACAATAGGTCAATGGAAAAGGATAGAAAGTCCAGAGATAAACCCACGCACATATGGTCACCTTACCTTTGATAAAGGAGGCAAGAATATACAGTGGAGAACAGAAAGCTTCTTCAATAAGTGGTGCTGGGAAAACTGGACAGGTACAAGTAAAAGAATGAAATTAGGACACTCCCTAACATCATACACAAAAATAAACTCAAAATGGATTAAAGACCTAAATGTAAGGCCAGACACTATCAAACTCTTAGAAGGAAACATAGGCAGAACACTCTATGACATAAATCACAGCAAGATCCTTTTTGACCCACCTCCTAGAGAAATGGAAATAAAAACAAAAGTAAACAAATGGGACCTAATGAAACTTCAAAGCTTTTGCACAGCAAAGGAAACCATAAGCAAGACCAAAAGACAACCCTTAGAATGGGAGAAAATATTTGCAAATGAAGCAACTGACAAAAGATTAATCTCCAAAATTTACAAGCAGCTCATGGTGCTCAATAACAAAAAAACAAATAACCCAATCCAAAAATGGCCAGAAGACCTAAACAGACATTTCTCCAAAGAAGATATACAGATTGCCAACAAACATATGAAAGAATGCTCAACATCATTAATCATTTGAGAAATGCAAACAAAAACTACACTGAGATATCATCTCACACCGGTCAGAATGGCCATCATAAAAAATCTACAAACAGTAAATGCTGGGGAGGGTGTGGAGAAAAGAGAACTCTCTTGCACTGTTGGTGGGAATGTAAATTGATACAGCCACTATGGAGGACAGTACGGAGGTTCCTTAAAAAGCTAAAAATAGAATTACCATACGACCCAGCAATCCCACTACTGGGCATATACCCTGAGAAAACCATAATTCAAAAAGAGTCATGTACCAAAATGTTCATTGCAGCTCTATTTACAATAGCCAGGACATGGAAGCAACCTAAGTGTCCATCAACAGATGAATGAATAAAGAAGATGTTGCACAAATATACAATGGAATATTACTCAGCCATAAAAAGAAAGGAAATTGAGTTATTTGCAGTGAGGTGGATGGACCTAGAGTCTGTCATACAGAGTGAAGTAAGTCAGAAAGAGAAAGACAAATACCATATGCTAACACATATATATGGAATCTAAGGAAAAAAAAAAAAGGTCATGAAGAACCTAGGGGTAAGATGGGAATAAAGACACAGACCTACTAGAGAATAGACTTGAGGATATGGAGAGGGGGAAGGGTAAGCTGTGACAAAGTGAGAGAGTGGCATGGACATATATACACTACCAAACATAAAATAGATAGCTAGTGGGAAGCAGCTGCAAAGCACAGGGAGATCAGCTTGGTGGTTTGTAACCACCTAGTGGGGTGGGATAGGAATTGTGGGAGGGAGGGAGATGCAAGAGGGAAGAGATATGGGAACATATGTATATGTATAACTGATTCACTTTGTTATAAAGCAGAAACTAACATACCATTGTAAAGCAATTATAGTACAATAAAGATGTTTATAAATATTGTAATTATTATTAAACAATAATATAGGCATATAAAGTTTAAAAAGAAAAGTTTTATTTTCTACTTTTTCTGGAGCTCAAAATTAAATAGGAGAGATAGAGATACATAAAAAACAAATCTGACATGAGGAATTTTGTAATATTATAGCAGATGTACAAATTACATTATAAATGAGATTAAATCAAACAAGGGGAATTTGGAGACTTTGGAGGTGGCAGAATTGACACAGTTTCAGAAAGGAAACAAATTACAATTTTATATGTCAATTATACCTTGATAAGGCTGATTTTTATAAAGGAAATACAAAATATCTAACATATTTGCAGAAATGGGATTGTAAATGAAGTGACATGCTTAGCTCAAGACCAAGAACCCCAAAAATACAATCTAATATTCAAGGGAGGCAGAACCCACACATGGTGAGCTGGGCACGGGGTAGAATGAAGGAAACATATCTGAAGTTTAATCTGGATGGGCCAGAGCAAACTGTAGAAGGTTTACAACGCTAGGCTGAGGAATGACATTTTCATTCTGTATTTTAAGGGCTTTTTATATCATTTTGATCCAGCAAGTAATATATTGTTACCTCTCTGATAATTTATAACTAGTAGAATAGAAAAAATAAGAAGCAAAATTTTATTAAAATGGCGTTTGATGTATTTTTCATTCCAAGTATTTCTTGTTACTCCTTTCACTAGTAACATAGGTTTGAATCTGAAGTTTATTTGGTCAGAGAGGTAGCGGAAAAGTGCAATCTAGAAAAAAAGTAGTCTAATTTACATGGAAAATTAGACGATTTAATCATTATCATAATTTAATAACATCTTTGGTTTGCAGGGGTTTTGTTTTCCATCCAAAAGAGAGTGGATTGAAAATTCAACCTAAGAATGATGAACTCGATAATAAAATTGAAAAAACAATCTAGAGAGTAGAGGAGGGAACAGGATGTGATGTAAGAAGAATTTTATTACCATGAGAGAAATGAACTCATTAAACCACAGAATATGCAGATGACGAGACTGATGTTAGGATGCTGCCTGTATCCCTGAGGAATAACCCAATTATCCACACACCTGAGCCTTGCTGGTGGCAGGTGGGTGCAAGTCAAACCAGTAGAGCCAGAGTTTGAACGGGCATGGGTCGTGTTCGGCTGGGGCACCACATGTTTCTCTAATCCCAGGCTGGCAAGTGGTGTCAAAAGGCCTCAGACATCCCTGGGGCCTACAGAGGCAGGTAGAGAAGAGTTTGTGAGGCAGGTGTGCAGGAAGGTGTTTGGTTTTGAAATGAGCTGGGCACAAAGTAAGAGGTCCTCATGATTCAAGTCCATGGCAGGGCTGGGGATGTTAGTTTCAGTTTCTGTCACACAACCAAAGGCCAGGTGGGACAAGCAACATCAGTACAGGAGCTGGTAAAAACCTGAACAAGGGGCAAAACAGAAAGGTTTGAAAATGTCTCCAGTGTCTAAATGCAACCCGAATAAAAATGAAGGACATGGGTATTGTCTGCAAATGACTACACCTTCTTCTTCTCAGAAGAAAATGAGAGACTAGCCATGGTAAATTTTAACTAATTTTGTTTGTTTATTTTGCTTGGAAGAATTGGGGCCTCAGATATAGGTTTCTGATTATTATTGTTATTTATACATATGCATGTTTATTTATTTTATGGTTATCGTTTGGTGAGTTTTTTTCCAGCTTTACTGAGATATAATTGACATATAACATCATGTAAGTTTAAGGTTTTACAACCTGTTGATTTGATACACTTGTGTACTGCAAAATGACTACCATGGTAGAGGTAGCTAACACCTGCATCATGTCACATAATTACCTTAACTGTTTTGCAGTAATAACTTTAAAATTTACCCTCTTAGCAACTTTCAAGTATAGAATACAGATTACTACCTGTAATCACTATGCTCTACATTAGATTCCTAGCACTTATTGACCTTATAACTGTATGTTTGTGCTTGGTGACCAACATCTCCCCTTTTCCCTCACTCCCCAGCCCCTGGAAACCACCAAGTTCTTTCATAGATACTGAAGCAAAGTTTCATTTAAATATATCTGTGTTGTAAGGTATACATTGTAAGCCTGTACCATGAGATTATAGTGATCATTTGTAGATTATAATGACCGTGTTATAATAATGAAAAAAGATGAAAATCTAAGTAGATGACAGAAAACTTTTCACTCTGTTTTCCTGGCAGGCTGATTGAAAATTTCTCCTACCATGAACTACTGGAGAAGTTGCCTGAGTCAGGAGTGCTGGTGGGGAAGGGATCCCAGGGAGGATACAAATGGGGCAGGGTCCCATGGTATTTGTGGGGGGTCAGAAGACCAGAGTATTCTGTACCCAATACTGCACCTTTGTGGAGAATGCAGCATACTTGCTCTTTGACTTAACCTGTCTCATTTACCTTTTATTGTGTGATTGACAGCTATGCCTTTAATAGCTGTTTATGCACATTTTGACAAGATTTTCTCAGAACTCAAAATCAGTACTGTATCCTACAAATTTTTCAATAGTTTCTTATTTTTATTTTATAGCTTATTCTGTTAATTATGTGAAAGCATCTACCTTACACCAGATAAAAACATTTACAATCGTATTTTAATGACACTGTGCCCTTTTGTGTTAGAACTACACAGTACATTTGTACTACATTTTGTACAAAATACCAATCTTCTTCTATATAATGTACTTGCCTTTATGATCTAAACTGCCACAAACTAGACCTCTTCCCTCTCAAAACATACACATTCATTTAACTATCTATATAAAATAACTATATTTAGAAAACTCTATAAAATTAAATATGAATTTAAAATTTAAAATAAAATACTAACAAGTATGTGCTCTGCATTTTCATATGCATTTACATTTGGAATAGGAACTACAGAACATGGAAATTATATTTCTGTAAAGAAACATATATTGAAGGCAAAAATGCTTTAACATTTTTAATAATCAGAAGAAAAAAATACACAAAAGAATACTATTAAGTAAACACAGAAAAGTCCAGTTCACATGGTAAATTACTGGCAATGCTTTAATATAATGTAGATTCTCTTTCTGTCCAGATTCCTTCCCATTATATTTTATTATCATTTCTTCTGTAATTACTCAAATTATCTATTTGTGGTGGAGAGTAATAAACTCAGTGCTATGAAATGCTTATGTATGATTTTTTAAGTGCTTTTTGTTCTTTCAGAAAATTATTTTAATCTAGCAAAGAAATATTTATCAGTTCTTAGGAAATAGTTGGATCATATACACTAAACAATTTACCGTAAATTTATGGAATTCAAAAGTCTGTGCAATTTAAGTTATTAAAAAGATGGAACATTGTTTTCATAAAGTATAAAGATTAAAATAATTAACTGATTTTTTCTATCTATTTCTATATAGTAAGAAAATTTACTATGTGTTGTAATATCCTCATGCATAAAATAGTTACATTCAGATAATTACACATTTATTCAATCTTAGTACAATGCATAAATTTCTCAGAATTAAATTATAGTGTCTATTAACTGTAAATTTCATATATTAAGTTTATATATTAAATGTAAAGCTCTATTTTCTAAAAGAGTCATAAAATTCTGTATTAATGCCTCATTATAACAAATGATCAACTTCTTTAATACAAATGCATCTATATAATAAGTTGCTGCTCTTTTTTTTATTTTTCATTTTTTGAGCTAATAATTCTACTATGCCAGAATAAAACCTAACTTACAAACATTTAAAATACTGAACATAAAATTTAACATAAATATAAAATAATTTTCTCTTTCAAGAAATTATTTTGTTCAAATTGCTATTCCGAAAATACTGTGATTTTGAACTTTGCACAATTTTTAATTATTTTAAAATATTATTTTGACTGTAATATACTTAGGGACCTAAAATACTATTGACACAAAGGTTATTTCAGAAAATAACACAAGTAACTATTTATCAAAATTGATTCTTATATGTAGTTTTTCTGAGTGGATCTTTAGATACCTAACATCCGAAATTATCTTTTGAAAAACTATTCTAACATTTATTTTTAAAAGGAACATTTACAATGTCTTTATATTAACCTGTGTGTTAGTATAATACTTAACACATACATATTTTATAATTAAGAAGTAACCCAAGTATCTAAACATTTCTCCATTCTTTGTCACAGAACACTTATTCCTAATATTAGCCAGTCATTATATTTAAATAATATGTTTCTGATTAATAAAATTACACATATATCCACATAGAGCAAGACAGCTATAGTTTAGAAGAAATAGTACAAAGAGTGGACACAATATTTTGCACAAGACTAATCACTGTATGATATACTGGAAAGTCCTGTGTGTACGGGAAAAAAAAAGGTTAACATTTAAAATTTTTACTTTTCTGAAGTAAAGTTGAATTTAATGAAGGATTTGAATCTTTAACTTAGAAAATTATTAAAATATAAATAGTGATTTATTAAAAAGTCATGTTCACTGGAATTTAGCAATGAGAGCTGAACTCATTGTGAGAAGAAATGTAGAAGAGAACTTTGTTTTCCCCTAATATAAGATCTTAACACAGTAAGTGAGTCACTTAACTCCTTCACTTAGAAGTGTGAAACTACATTCTAACATGAAAATATATGGGGAAAAGAAGTGAAATATGTAGGAAGGAGGAAATCATATAAAGAATAAAATGCTTAGCTTTTGAGGTTGTACAAAGTGGATGAAAATGACAAAATTAGGCACTCCTCTTGGTTCTTCATGATATATTTAGTTGCATGTTATCACTCTTATCTGATTAAAATAAGTTGTAGAAAATACTTGTATCAAAACATTTAAAATTATCAGCTGCTAATTTTCCCAAAACATGGAAAAGGAAAGGTCATATATGGCATCACTCCTGATTTCCTCTACCTTGATACAAAACATAAAATTTTCATTAGGATTAGGAAATGAAAAACAGAATTCATTTAACATGCAAAAACCATGTTAAGTAAGGCAAAAATTTTTATCAAACCATAAATGATTCTATTTAGCTTTAATAAAAAAATCTATATATAAAACCAAACCCAGGAGCACAATCAATTTTTCATGACAAAATCTCCAACCTATATTATACTAGAACTTGAGATATGGCATTAAACAGCAGTATAAGATTAAGCATAAGGAGACCTGGATTTTAGGTACATTGTTGTCACATACTAGCTGTGTAAATTCCAGCAAACTATATGGACTCTCAGTTCCTATCTTTCTTTATCCAAATTGGAAAAGAAAAAGTGAAATTGTCACTGTTTACAGATGACATAATGCTATACATAGAAAACCCTAAAGATGTCACCAGAAAACTACGAGAGCTTATCAGTGAACTTGGTAAAGTTGTAGGATTCAAAATTAATATACATAAATCGGTTGCATTTCTATACTAACAAAATATCACAAAGAAAAATTAAGAAAACAATCTCATTTACAATTGCATTAAAAGTACTAAAATACTTAGGAAAAAACCTACCTGAGGAGATAAAAACCTGTACTCAGAAGACTGTAAGACACTGATGAAAGAAATTGAAGATGACACAAACAGATAGAAAGATGTACCATGTTCATGGATTGGAAGAATTAATATTGTTAAAATGACTGTACTACCAAAGGCAATCTACAGATTCAATGCAATCCCTATCAAAATACCAAGGGCATTTTTACACAGAACTAAAACAAATAATTTTAAAATTTGTATGGAAACACAAAGATACCCCAAATAGCCAAAACAATCTTGAGAAAGAAAAGCAGCCAGAGGAATCATGTTCCCTAACTTCAGATTCTACTGAAAAGCTACAGTATTCAAAACAGTATGATACTGGCACAAAACAGACACATAGATAATGGAACAGAATAGAGAGCCCAGAAATAAACCCATGAACTTATGGTCAATTAATCTATGACAAAAAAGGCAAGAATATACAATGGAAAAAACACATTCTCTTTAATAAGTAGTGCTGGGGAAACTGGACAGCTACTTGTAAAAGAATGAAATGAGTACATTTTCTCACAACATATACAAAAATTAACTCAAAATGGATTAAAGACCTAAATGTAAGACTGAAAACCATAAAATTCCTAGAAGAAAACATAGGCAAGACACTCTTTGACATAAGTCATGGCAATATTTCTTTTGATCTGTCTCCTAAGACAAAGGAAACAAAAACCAAAATAAAGAAATGGGACCTAATTAAACTTAAAAGCTTTTGCCCAGCAAAGGAAACCATTGACAAAATGAAAAGACAACCTACTGAAAGGAGAAAATATTTTCAAATGATGACGAATCAAGGTTTAATACCCAAAATATATAAACAGCTCATACAACTCAATATCAAAAAAACAAAACAAAAAAACCAACCCAATAAAAAAATGGGAAGTAGACCTGAATAGACATTTTTCCAAGAAGACATACAGGTAGCCAACAGGCACATGAAAAGATGCTCAACATCACTTATCATCAGAGCGATGCAAATCAAAACCACAATGAGATATCACCTCACACCTGTCTGAATGGCTATCATCAAAAGTTCTGCAAATAACAAATGTTGGACAGGATGTGGAGAAAAGGGGACCCTCTTACACTGTTGGTGGGAATGTAAATTGGTGCTGCTACTATGGAACACAGTATGTAGGAACCTCAATAAACTAAAAATAGAATTATCATGTGATACAGCAATTCCACTCCCGGATATATATCTGAAGAAAACAAAATCACTAATTTGAAAAGATTCATGCACCCCAATGTTCATAGCAGCATTATATACAATAGCTAAGATATGGAAGCAAACTAAGTTTCCATCAATAGATAAATGGATAAGAAAGAGGTGGTTTATTTTTACAATGGAATACTACTCAGTCATAAAAAAGAATGACATTTTGTCATTTGCAACAACATGGATAGATCTGGAGGGTATTATGCTTAGTGAAATAAGTCAGACAGAGAAAGTCAATTATTGTATGTTATCACTTATATGTGGAACCTAAAAAGTAAAACAAATTAGTGACTATAACAACAAAAAAAATAGACTTACAGATATGGAGAACAAACTAGTGGTTACCAGAGGAAAGAGGGAAGGGTGAAGGTGTAAGATAGGGGTAGGGGATTGAAAGGTACAAGCTACTATGCATAAAATAAACAAGCTGCCAGGATACATTGTACAACACAGGGAATATAGCCAATATTTTATAATAACTATAAATGCAGCATAGTCTATAAAAATTTTGAATCACTATGTTGTACACCTGAAACTAATATAATATTGTAAATCAACTATACCTCAAAATAAAAAGAACAAAAAAGTTAAAAAATAAGTATAACTGATAAGCTAAGAAAGGAGAGAATAAAACAAACAGCACAGTGTCTGGCAATCCTAACTATCTGATAAATGGTAACCATTCTTTCCCCCAAGTCACCTGACATAAGTGCAAATCCTATAATAAGCCCCTCCTTACTCACTCTTATTGAAATACTTCACAGGTCCTCATGGAGTGTGATCTCTACTGCTGTAAGTAATACATTATTATTATTATATCCACAGGGATGTTTCTGGCTGTCTTTGATGGGTAAGAATACACAGTTATATCATAGTTCTTTTCAAGTTCTCCTCTGGGTATCAAAGCTATGTGGTCAATTGGTAAATCCTTCCCTGAACACTCATATCATGTTCATGTATTCAATATAGCAAAAATCACACAATATTTTAATTCTTAATTTGAATGTCTTCCTCTCCACTGGATTAAATCTATTCAAACAAAGTCAGCTTCTTTTTATTCTTACATCCTCAGAAACTACCTGGAACAGTGTAATCACTCTTAGGTGACCTGTAAATGAATGAATATTCTTGAATTACCCCTAAGATTTCCATTTTAAACCTGTGTGCTAAAGAAATTGTGGCCACGAAACGTTTCTTTAGAGAACAGTGTCAGAATATAGAAAAGACTTTTGTTATTATTCATTTATTTTCTTGCAAGCATAGACTGTAGTTTGTACATTTTTATGTTAAAATGTGCATTCCTTGAGAAAATAATATTGAATTATTGAATTTTAAATGTATTTTTTACCCATATGAAAATGACAACTTTTTATTATATGTGTGTATACAGAAAGACAGAGAGAGACAGAGGGAGACAGGGAAGGGGCCGGAGAAGTAGAAGCAGAGGGAGAGGGAAAGAGGGAGAAAAGTAGCTAGAAAGATGTTGAGACTGAAACTAAGAACTCAATAAAATACAGAGTGACTAAGTGACTAGGAGATTGGAATTAGACAACTGAGGGTGAAGGTTTTAATGTCATATACAAATGACATGGGAGTGAATAAAGGTCATAGGGAGTTAGAAGCTAAACACTACAAAACATCGATGTTCTCAGGAAAGAGGAAACTTTCTACAAAGTCAAGGAATTTGGGGGATATTCCATGAAGAACATAAGAATGCATGATACAATTTCTTTTGGTCACCATAGAATGGATCTCCAGAGGACAAGAGAAAGGATGGAGATGGGAAACTCAGGATTGGGATAAATCAGAGGATAAAATTTAATCAATATAGAAATTATAGTATTTGAAAGAATATATATCACTAAATGGGGACTATTTTATTTGTGACAAGGATGATAGAAATTAATAGAATTGTGTAATCAGTGAATGTTAATGTTTCATCTGCATGAGCATATGGCCAGATAATGTTGAGGTACAGATGTGATTAACAAGTCTGTATCATCTGCTAATGGTAGCAGACAGAATCATTATACAGAATGTTCTTTATTTTCCCTGAAGGAATTTCTCCCCAGATGGTTTAGATAGGGTTCAAAATAGATCTCAAAATTAACTCATGCTGATATAAATTGCATCACATTTTCAAAGTTCTCATTTAGGTAATATCAACTATTGTCAACCATTAACTAAGAAAAAAACAAATGTGGTATGATTTAAGTTTTATTTTTATTCACCTTTCACTATTATGATTTAGAAAACTATGTATTTAAGTATAAAACATTTATATCAACACAAGTACATAACTACTAATGCTGATCATATACACTTTGACAATGAGCCTGCAAATATTCTTCTATTTTGTTTCCCCTTATATTATTAAGTGACAAAAGCTAGTCTGAAAAACTATATGCTACATGATTCCAAATGTTTCACATTCATGAAAATGCAAAAATATAGAGATGGTAAGCAGTTCAGTGGTTGAGATCAGGCTGAGGTTGGGGCTGGGGTGGTATGAAGGTGAATAAGTGAAACACAGGAAATATTTTAGGACAATAAAGTTATTGTGTTTGATAAATAATGGTGAATAAAAATATATTATTTTTCCAAAACTCATAGAATTTACGTCACAAAGAGTAAACCTTAATGTATGTAAATTTTTAAAAATGGTCATGGGATACAAGAATAGATGTTAGAAATCTTAAAAGAGTTTCACTGGGCTAACATCAAGGTGTCAGCATGGATTCATTCCTTCTGGAGGCTCAAGGGGAGAATCCATTCCCTTGCCTTTTCCAGCTTCTAGAAGCTACCTGAATCCATAGAATCATGACCTCTTCCTTGATCTTCAGAGCCAGAAGTGTAGCATTTTCCAATCTCTCTCTGACTCGTATCCTTCTGCCTCGCTCTTAAAAACTCTTAATACATTGGGCCCACTCAGATTATCCAAGATCCATTTCAAGATCTTTAACTTAATAATATTTGTAAAGTTCCTTATGCCACTTAAGGTAACATATTCACAGGTCCCATGCATTAGAATGTGGACATCTTTGAGATTACCATTATTTTGTTTATCACAGTGAATAAAAGATATAAGTCAAATATGGCAAAATATTTAAATGCAGCAAAGGAATGGATTCATTGGGTGTTCATTATATATTATTTTTCCAAATATTTGGAATATATTATAATAATTATTGGATAAATAAAGAATCAGACTTTGGTTGTATTAGGAGAGAATTTTTGGATTTTTTTTTTTTATGCTCCTACATGATCTAGACCTTTTGAGCAAAGGGCACTGAAAGAATGTTTGCATAACAGACAGCTCTGGAAACTAGAGATACTATCTCTAAGTAGATAGTACCTCTCAGTAGAGATAGTATCTCTAAGATATCTTTAAGACAAAGACCCACAGAATGATTTGGAAATGTAAAATCTTACCCTTTTCCTTCCTGGAAATATTCCATTACATTTCAGGGTAATAGATTTAGCAATGCTTTCCCTCTGTCCATCAGAGAATGTTTGCTTAATGAGAAATCTCTCTTTGGAAGAAAGATTGGACATATGTCTTAATCATCCCTATATAAGCTCTAGATCTCATAATTTGAGGGATCCTCTCCTTTATTGTAACTTATCGGTGGACATTTGGCTCTCATTGTGCTGTTCTTCAAGGAAGTGGGGAGCAGGGAATCCATGTAAGCTGTGAGATAGCATCTCAGATCCTTCACAGTTTCAAAGTTAGTATTTAGAACTCTATCACTAGTCATAGATATTATCTCTGTTGTATTGATATTTTCCTGTCATGCAATGACAATAAAGATCTTCTTTCTGTGAAGTTATTCCATAGAGACTTTTTTATTCCTCAGAATTACATATTTTTAACTGTGTACAGACATTTACATGTCTTAAATGGTCATGAAAATAATAAAACATGATTAGCACAGGGACAGTGAAAGTGCGTGAGTTACATGTAGTTGCAATCACTTCAGATATTTTTTAGCTGACCATGAACTCCCACAGTTTTCCATCCACCGCTAAACCCTTGCTCCTCCCACAAAGTTAAAAGCCTCAGTGAGATTTTTGATTTGTGAAATTGCAGATCAGTCAGCTCTCTTCCTAGCCAGTTAATTAAAAGTTAGAATAAATTTAAAAGTGTCTTAGACATTACAAAATCTAAAAATAAAATAAAAGTGGAGCTGTATTTATGTTTCAGCAATAACTGTAAATATTCTTTAACCCCAAACATGGCCAAGTTTACATTGCAGTTCTTCTATTTTGATTAATATTAATTTTCAGTGTTCTTTGTGTGTGCACATGTGTATCTATCTATATCTATTTTAGTATGTCTCTCAGAATTATCATTATTTTTATTTATTTTGACCATATTATATATTTTTAAATGTCAAATAAAATTAGAGATTGATATTTTAATTTTTTAAAGAGATGAATTATAAATTTTATAAGTATACTTTCATAACTACTTCTCACATTTTCTCATTTTTCTACCTCTATTACCACTTGCTTTGCTCAAAATTCCATAACATTCTCCTAATAAATAGCAATACCCTCCATCTGCTTTTAGTCTTAACTCACCAAATTCATTACCCACCTAGCTATCAGAATAATTTTTTTAAAGAATCTGCTTTTATTATTTAATCTCTCCAGTAAAATAATTATATGCCCACAAAATAGAGTTCAGTGTCTTTTCCCTGGTATATAAAAGCTGCTACCTGTTTATACTCTCAGTCTTAGCTGTTTCCCCTCACTGCTTTATCAACAATAACAAAATAGTTGCTTGGAAATTTTCTTTTGTTGACTGTGTTTTCTGTATCCTTATTTGTGGCTGTCCATGTGACTGGCTCACATTCCCTTTTTTCTGTTTCTATAGTGTAGCCCAATCCATCCATTGTGTCCTTCACCACCACACACAAGCAAATATTACATCTCTGTCACTAGGCTCTAACCTCTAAAACCATAGGAAAGTCCAATATGCAATTACTAAGTATTTTAAATATCTTAAGCAAAATGAAGAAAGTTTTAGAATAAAACCCAGAAAATTTTCAAAGAATATAATGGTATATTATATAGTATAGTATAATTTATATATTTTCTGTAAAAATTGGCCATTTATTTTTAAATTTAATATTTTACATGAGAAAGCACTGTACTTTTTCTGGAAATATAAGCCATTTATTTTGTTTTTAATTCACTGTTGTAAATGATTCTTTCACCTCCAAAATTAGGATAAATATATTTATTCATTAATACTACCAATGCTTCCTCCTATTTGGCTGCATCAGCCTCAGGTTTAATTGCTAACATTGCAATGAGAGATAATAAGGTGACCAAAAATTTACTGCTTTATATATGCACATGAATGAGGTAATCAGACACATATATGTAAATTTAAGTCAGAGTAACTGTAACAATTTTTTAAAGAGAAATTGATTAACTCCTCTTTTCACATTGTCAGGTTTTCTTCCATCTGTGCAAAAAATGAACTGGTGTCATAAATCTAGTGTCAGCCAAAAATACAAGCCCACATATAACATCCTACTTATGCAAATACTGCATCTGCTGCTGTATGAGCTGGCCAAGACTATTTCCAACTAGACTTACACACCCACAACACTGTGAGGATTAAATCAATCAAAACCACATTCTACTAGAAATATTTTTTAAAATCTTAATATATTCACTCAATATAATTATGTACAACCATGTTATGAAGTGTTTTAATTACCCAAGCACATTTGAATGCCCGTTCATAACCACCACTAGCTAACTGGCCACAAAAATCAACTTTACCTCTCTATTTTTAGTAGGAGCATTTTTATATTTTCTGAAAATGTTTTAACATATTCAATATACTAACTTTTTTCCTTTCCTAACTATATTAAAACTCTTCCATTATTTAACTATCAAATTTGGAAATTAAATCAAGGGTAGCAAAATATGAGGTTTTTCTTATATTTAAATATTTTATAGAACTAATTCATCCTTTTTGTATAAAAGAAAATCTTCATTATAGATGTAATATACTTTATTTTAATCTTTATTAATATTGGTAAAATAATGCTTAAGATGTAAATATAAATAGTTCATTGTTTTAAAATGCATTTTACTTATGTTATTAAATATATCTCACAACCACTCTATAAAGAAATTAGATTAACCTTCTTTTTTACCACATAGTAAGTAGAAAACACACTCTCTTAGTAAATGATGTGATCTAAACTCAAAACAGTCTTCTGAATTCAGAAACAACAGCTTAAACTATGTTGCATGAAGCCACTATGTTTGTTCTACAATCAGTGCTTGTAAACTTGCATTTTTGCTGACTTAGTGACAACAAAGTAATTAATGTCTATCAGTTAATAGTGAGTAATAATTAAATTATTCATAGAGTATTCATAGGAGAAACTGATTCTAGGGCTTACTTTGGTCATGGACATTGTTCAGTAACTAGCTGAATGATCACTAGCTTATATAATTTATGAAAATTTCATTAATGCTGACTTCCCTTTAGAAACTGATCTATATTTTATTCCTACAGACTTCTGAGACTACCTACTACAATTTCTCTTTACCTAGAAGCATGACACTGTTATATCAATAACTGACAAGAGACTCAGTAGATGAGTGCTATAATTAAAAAAAATATATATATGGGATAATATTTAAGGATAAGGGGGTATAAAGTGATAAAAGATGCAGTATTTTTTGCAGGGTGGCAAGAGAAATTCACATAGGTAAGTGAGACACAGCATTGTAGGCTGAAAGCAAAGCAGTGGCAAGGATTCTGAGGGAGGAAGATGCTATATGTAACAGAGAAGTAAGGTCCATTAGAAAGCAGACTGGAGGGGCTTGTGGACAAAAATGAAACCAGGGAGCATATTAGAAAGTTACTGAAGGAAAAAAAAAAAACTGATGAAGATGATGGTGTCATGGGTAAGGATAAATAATGAAGTGACTGGAAACTGGTCTAATTCAGAATATATTTGAAACTGGATTTACTAATGGACTTGGATAAGAAAGACGTTAGAAATGGAGGAGTCAACAATAACATGAAAGTCTTGGCCTGAGCAAATATAAACTGCAATAATTGGAGCAATATAGAAATGGGAAATTTTTCATTTTTGTCTTTAATTGGAGGGCAGAGTTTAGTAATAGATGGCTATTAATCATTTAAATGGAGCCAAGCAGGAAATTCGATGTGTGAGTTGAGTATAAATGTCATGAAGAGATCTGAGCCATATGTATGACTTTGGAAGTTCTCAGAAAAGAGATGGTATTTAATGACATGGCACTTGATGGGATTATCCAACCAGTATCACAGATGAAGAAGAGAGAACCAAGGACTGACTTCTGGGAATCTTTCTTATTTGGAAATCTAACAAAGGGGGTTGAGAAGTAGCCAGTGAGGCTGTAGGATAGAGAGATAAGTAGCCTGGCAGCCTGGAAGCCAAACTAAGAAAATACTTCAAAAAGAAAAGAATGATTAACAGGGTGAAATGTGGCTGATGGGACAAGAGAATAAAGACAAAGAAATGACTATTTGATTAAGTAATGTGGAAACCTATGTTTATGTTGAGAAGCATAGTTTGGGTAGGGTGACAAGAACAGAAACCCGATTAAGTGGGTTCAATGTAAAAATGGAGGAGAAGTGTAAACAGAAAAAAATATAATTAACTCTAACAGATTTTTTTACTGTTAAATGAAAAACAGGGTAGCATTTAAGGAGAAAAGAGTGACAATCTCCAAATATGATTTCTTTCCCTTTTATTTTCATCAGTTTTTGCTTTATACAGGCTAAAGTGCCTCTGTAACTGAACAGGACCCTATGGGGCTTTCCTAAGACAGACACCTCCCCCCTGTCCTCTGCCTACCTCTTGTTTGTAGAAAAGCTGTAGTCTCCCAGGTCTCCCCTGAGTTACAAAAGCCTGGCTCAAGAATTAATGATTGAAAAGATGTGAACATGTAGTAAAAAAAAGTAGCAGCCTTGCCAGAAGAACCGGTAAAAATTTAAAGAGTAAACCAGCCATATGTCAGTCGCGGAAACTTTAGTTCCTCCCTGAAGTTTCTGCCTGAAGTATATGATGCACATTCCTGACTTGTTTTACAGATACTGAAATCCCTACCAAATGGAAGAAGTTAACTACATGATGACCATGAGCATGTAGCCCCAAGACCAGCTGGAGCCAGAGATTGATGATGTTAACCCCTGTGACACTGTCCTGTTACTTCACCATCAGCCAATCAGAGAATTGTGCATGAGCTGATCACACACCCTGTGACTCTCCTCCCCCACCTTGCCTTTAAATATGCTTCCCTGAAATCCATCGGGGAGTTCAGATTTTTTCGAAATTAGCTGCCCCAGACTACTTGCCTGGTGCCTACGATAGACGCTGCACTTTCCTTCACTACAACCCCGTGTCAGTAGATTGACTTTACTGTGCATGGGCAAACGGACCCAATTTTGGTTCTGTAACACTCTTGGTAGGTGTATGAATATGTATGATTTTTATGCCTTCTTGATTCATTTATCCTTTTATCATGCTAAAATGTCTCTTTTTATGTCCTTGTCTTAAAGTCTTCTGTATCTAAACATAAGGCCACCCCAAGCCTTCTTATGCTCACTATTTGTGAGTATTTCAATCTGGTCTGAAAACATTTGCCTTTTAGTTAAACAGTTTAGTTCACTTATACTGAATGTAATTTGTTGGGTTTATGCTTATAAGTAAAAAGCTGTTTATGACTGCTTTCATGCTACCATGGCAGAGATGGATAGTTGCAATAAAGGCCATATGGCCCTAAAATATTTACTGTCTGACCCTTTACAGAATGAATTTGCTGACCCCTACTTTAAAAAATGCTGAATTATGTTCTGTAGAGCAGTTAAATTATTAGTGGGTCCCCTTAATCTTGTCAAGCTCAATTTTATTCTTTGTTAAGGCAGTCAGGTCTATTTCTGTTTTATGCTTAACACAATGTTGATCCTTTTCCTAGGGCTTGTTTCTCCTTCTTAAAGTGTATCTTTCCTGGAAATTCAACTGAATGCCTGAAGTCCTCAGTGAGGACCCTCCACTCGTCTGTCTAAGCTACAACTTAAATATCTCCAGTAACTGCAAGTCATCTGGTGTGTCTGTTCAGTTCTCAGCCCTATAGCAGTTGCAATGTTGCGCCTTAGAAAGTCTTACCTGTGCACGTGCAGATCTGGATGTGCAGTCCAGACCTTGTCTAAGGATTAAAGGTGAACAGCATGCACAGAAACCTACACATGGGTGTTTATAGTAGCTTTATTCATAATTGCCAAAACATGAAAGCACCAGGATATTCTTTAGTAGATGAATGGATAAATAAACTGTGGTATATCCAGACAATGGAATATTATTCACACTAAAAAGTAATAAACTATCTAGCCATGAAAAGACTTGGAAGAGTCTTAAATGTATATTACTAAGTGAAAGAGGCCAATCTGCAAATGCTACCTACTGTGTGAGTCCAATTATATGACATTCTGGAAAAGTCAAAACTATGGAGACAATAAAAAGATCAGTAGTTGTCAGGGATTAGAGGTGAGGAAAGGATGAATACTTGTAGCACACAGGATTTTTAGGGCAGCGAATTTATTCTGTATGATATACAATGGTGGATATATGTCATTATATATTTGTTCAAACCCATAGAATGTATAGTACCAAGTGTGTACCCTAATGTAGTTTATGGACTTTGGGTGATAATGATGTATCAATGTAGGTTCATCAATTGTACCACCTTGATGGGGATGTTGATAATGAGGGAGGCTATGAATGAATGGACATAGAGTATATGGGAAATCTCTGTATCTTCTATATTTTTCTGTGAACCTAAATTGCTCTAAAAAATAAAGTCTATTTTAAAAAAAACAAACTTGACAATAAGCATATTGCCTGTGTTGCTGGTATTTCTCTTATTTCTACTTTCATTTTCTCATCATCCTATGGCATTTCTGCCCTTGGGTTCCATGGCATACTTTGTAAGTATCCTTATCAAAACATACCATTTTGCTTTATCTATGCTGGGTAGTTTTCTCTTACTTACAACTAAACTCTCAATTAATACAACTCTCACCAATGATGTTAGTTTTAGAATATATCATTGATATTCTCATGGCCTTAGCTTACATCAGTATTCCAACTAATTTTTGTTTCATGGTCTATGTATCTAACAATACATAAGCATCCTTCTGACATGGCAAGTATTCACCCTTCTGCCTTAATTCTTATGCCTCATTCCTTGGGCCTCAGCTCCTGCAATTATAATTAATGAATATCAAAAATATTGAACATATCAAACAGACTGGCCTTCATAAAACTGAAACGTGTTTTTTTTTTCTCTCTCCTTTTTTCTTTTGGTAAAAAACATTTGATCAAAATGAATACTAACAGTAAGCTAAACTACAATTCTTCACTTTAAGTTTTGTTCTACACAGTGACACTCTGAGTGATTTCTCCTGGTATTTAACTTGACAGTTAAACACAATATTGTACTGCACATTTATGTATGCATTTATTTGCCTGTATGCCTCTATTTATTTGTATCTATTTGCTTGTTTATTTCATATTTTATATACCAGTATCTAGCTTCATAAATGAGGATACATCTTAAAAACAAAACATGTGTCACATTGCCCACTCTCCCAACACTACCAACATAAACTGAACACTTTTAGCTTCCCCCATAATTAGCATTTGTAACTTTAAGAAATATAATCACATTTACATGTTATATAATCTATAGACAGAAAATTTTGATTTCTTGTTTATAAAATAAATATGTTAGCACACAACTCTACAAACCTGTTCTCCACTCCAATTTTCACCTCCAAACAACAATTCCTTGTACTTTTTATTTTACTTTGTCATCACAGATGCTAAAATGTATGCTTTTGTCTACAACCATATTAAAATTGTGGTTTGTCTTCAGGATGATTCCAAACTTTAAAATTCAACCATAAACCCTAATTTATTATGATTATATAAATAGTGTTAATTTTAGGGTTACTTTATAAAAGGATTATATTTCTTTTCCTTGTGCTGATTTTTTATGAGTTTTATAGAAATGTAATTCATGTTCACTGATACAATTCACGGACTTGTAAAGCATACAAATTTTTCACATATTTACAAAATTTTGCACCACAATCAACTTAAGAACATTTATATCTCCTCCAAAAGAAATGTCATACCCATTAGCAATCTCTCCCCATATTCTTCAACCCTCCCCAGCTCTAGGAAACCTACTTCCTGTCTCTATAGATTTGCATATTCTGCATATTTCATATAAATGCAATCATACATGTGAGGTGGTTCGTGACTGGTTTCTTTCAGTTAGCATTATATTTTCAAAGCTTATCCATGTTGTAACATTTGTAAGTACCTCATTTTTATTGTAGAATGATATCTAATTTTATGAATATACCATATTTTATGTATTCATTCATCATTATGTATTCATTCATAAACGTGGTGTTATTTCCATCTTTTAGCTATCCATGAATAATGCTGCTGTGAACATTTGCGTCAAGTTTTTTGTGGATATATGTTTTCAGTTCTCTTTGGCATGTATCCCAGGAGTGGCATTAGTGGGTCCTTTGGTAAATCTACATGAGTTTTTGAGAAAATGACAGATTGCTTTCCAAAATGGCTGTACTATTTTAAATTCCAAGCACTGGAATTGATACGAGCATTGATAATGGTTCCAATCTCTCCATATCTTCACCAGCACTTGTCATTATCTAACATTTTGATTATTATTTTCTTAGTGTGTATGAAGTTGTATCTCATTCTGATTTTGATTTGCATTTCCCTTGTGACTGATTATGTTGAGCATGTTTTTTGTGTGTTTATCTTATTGGTTATTTGTATATCTTCTTTGGAGAAATGTCTATTCATATTCTTCATTTTTTATTTTTTAAACTTTTATTGGAGTATAGTTGATTTAAAATGTTGTGTTAGTTTCTGCTGTACAACAAAGTGAATCAGTTATACGTATACATATAACCACTCTTTTTAAGATGATTTTCCCATATAGGTCATTATGGAATATTGATAAGAGTTCCCTGTGCTATACAGTAGGTCCTTATTAGCTATCTATTTTATATACAATAGTATGTATATGTCAATTCCAATCTCCCAGTTTATCTCTCCTCCCTCCTTTCCACCTTGGTAACCAAGCACATGAAACGATGCTCAACATCACTAATTATTAGAGAAATGCAAATTAAAACTACAATGAGGTATCACCTCACTCTGGTGAGAATGGCCATCATCAAAAAATCTACAAACAATAAATGCTGGAGAGGGTGTGGAGAAAAGGGAACCCTCCTACACTGTTGGTGGGAATGTAAATTGATACAGTCACTGTGGAGAACAGTATGGAGTTTCCTTAAAAAACTAAAAATAGAGCTACCATATGATCCAGCAATCCCACTCCTGGGCATATATCCAGAAAAAAAACATAATTCAAAAAGATATTCATATTCTTTTGTTGATGTCTAATTTACCTATGTTTTCTTTTATTACTTTTGCTTTTGGTGTCATGTCTAAAAAAGCATAACTTAATTCAAGGTCATTGGTATTTACTCTGATGTTTTCTGGTAAGAGTTTTAGTTTTAGATTTTACATTTAAGTCTTTTATCTATGTTGTGTTAATTTTTGTTATTTTTGTAATGTTGTGAGAGTCCAAGTTTATTCTTTTGCATGTGGATATCCAGCTGTTCTAGTACCATTTGATGAAAAAAATTATTCTTTCTGCTTTAATTGTCTTAGCACACTTTCTGAAATTTAATTGACTATAAATGTGAAGGCTTATTTCTGGACTCTCAATTCAAATATATTTACCTATATGTCATATATGACATTCTTGATTACTATAGCTTCAATTCCTGGGTTAAATTCCATTGGTCAGGTTGTAAAATCATTTTTATATGTAGCTGGATTTGGTTTATTAGTACCTTGTTGAGCATTTTTACCTCTACATTCATAAAAGATACTGGTCTGAAATTGTCTTATAATGTCTGCCATGTTTGGCATCTGTGTACTACTAGTCTCATAAAATGAGTTAGGAAGTAATTTTTCTAGTTTGGGGGGAAAGTTTCTCAAACTCTCCTTAACTCTTCCTTAAATGTTTTGTAGAATTCACCAGTGAAACCACCTTGGGTTGGACTTGGCTTTGTGGGAAGTTCTTTAAAATTATTAATTCAATCTCCTTACATGTTATAGGTCTATTTATATTTCTGAAATCTTCTAGAGACAGCTTTGGTAGCTTGTGTCTTTCTAATAATTTGTCCATTCCATCTGAGTTATTTCATTTGTTGGCATAATATTCTCTCATATTCCTTTTTACTTCCACAAGGTTGATAGTAATGTCCTCTCCTTCAAACTTGATTTTGGTAATTTGAGTCTTCTCTCTTTTTCCTTTAGTTAGTTTGGCTAAATATTTGTCTTGAAAATATTTCACCAGTCTGAAAATCTCTGCCTTTTGTTTAATTCATTCCTATTTAATGGTACTATTGATATAGTTGGATTTGTATGCCATTTTACTTTTTTTCTTTATATCTCAGGTTCTTTTTTTATTATTGTAATTCTCCTTAACATTTTCTTTTCTATTAAATAAATTTTGAAAGTATGATAATTTAATTTCTTTAATGATTTTTTCATCTTTTTTTTTAAAGTATTCTCTCAGTGGTTTCACTAAGGCATACATCTTAACTGATCAGAACTTACTTAGATTTATACTAACTTATGTTCAATGAGAAATAGAAAGATTATTTCTATACAGTTTTATTGTACCTTCTTTGTCTATTATTCTTATTAAATTATTACATTTTATGTATGTTAATCCATAAATACATTTTTACATGTAAATGCATAATCCCCAAACATGTTTTTATAATTATTACTTTACATAATGTTATATCTATTAAATAAGCTGAGAGAAGAAAGAAAAGCAAATATATTTTTACAGATTTGTTATATTGATTTTCTTATTCTCATTTCTGGTTTTCTTCATTTGGTCTTTTGGATTTAGTTACAATCTGATGTTGTTTCTTCACTCCAAAACAACTTTGCTTGTTATTGACAAATATATTTCTATATATTATAGTACAACAATATATTGTATACCTTTTGTTTATCTTCTTTTTTAAAAAGTTAAGAAAAAATGGTGAAGAAATATACATATATAATTTTTTATACTTACATAATGACCTTTACCCATGTTCTTTACTGTTTTGTATGGATTTAAATTACTATCTGTCTGCCTGAAGAACTTCCTTCTATATCTCTTATAAGGTAGATGTACTATCTATTTTGTTTAATCTGGGAATGTCTTTATTTTGCCTTACTTTTGAAAGTTAGTTTTGATGGCTATAAGATTCTTAGTAGGGGGTTTTTTTTTTTCTTCAAAACTTTGAATATGAAATTCGACTGTCTTCTGGATTCCACCATTTCTGATGAGATGTCAGCTGTTAATTTTATGTGGGTCCATTTTACTTGATAAGCCATGCTTTCTTTGATTTCAGTCTTTTAACCATAACATGTTATCACTTTTTTCCCTTAATTTTTTCCTAGAAACTTCCTGTTTGGAATCCTTAATCCTCCCACCACATTCTGAATTGTCACCCTTTAAGCCTGTTGTCCACATTGTGACCTCTTTCACTGATCTCGTGCTTCAAACCCATTGTTTTCTTCGTCATATACCTTTCTTCTATTTTCTTTATTCTTTGCTTTATAAAAGCAGTTCTTTGAGTACCTTTCTATGAAATTCAGTGTGGAAGGTAAGATGTCTGAATCCCTAACTGTTTGGAAATATAATATTACTGATAAATCATTGGTCATTTGCTCTTTGATCACATCCCCTTTCCTCACCTGCTAAAGTAACCACTATCTTGTATTTTATATTAATAATTTTCTTATTGCTTTTATAATTTTAGTACCTATATAAGTATCCTTAAGCAATTTATTGTTTCTTATACCTTACTTTGAACATTAAATAAACATATTTATGCTCTATGAATAAACACATTAAATAAACACAATAATGCTCTGTGAATTCTTCTATGACTTTTTTAATTCAGCATTTTTATTTTTAAATATAACCATGTAGCTATGTGTGACTTTCATTCATTATGCACTGATGTATACTATTCTATTGTATGACTTGACTGTATCTTATTAATTATAAATTTGATAGAGAAGTTTTACAAGTTTCATTATGTTACAAAAATGCTGCTTTGAATAATGTTATGCTATTTCCAAATGCACATGTTTAAGAATTCCTCAGGGGTTTATATTCATGAGTGGAGTCGCTGGGACTTAAAGTTATATTCATGTTGAATTTTACTAGGTATTTTAGCAAGCCTCCTTTTGAAATCAGAGTCTAAAGCAATGATTACAAGTGAACACTTTATGTGAGATGTGCCAGACCTAGACATTTAGGGTACAAGCAAAGAATTGTGAGGTTAAAAACGATGTGAAGCTTTACATACTCTGTTGCTTTAAAAATGTAACAAAAAATAGATGTCTTAGCAAGTGTGTTCCCTGCAAATTCTCTAGAAAGGTTTAAAAGGAAACATGGAGTATACTTGGTAATCCTCTGATCAAGACTATATAAGAGATTCTGTTGTTTCACAATCTCATCAATGTTTTTTATGAAATCAAGTTTTAATTATTTTTTCTAATTTGGTGGGTATAACAAAATTTCTCTTTATCACTTAATTTGCATTTCAGTAATTAACTGTTTTATTTTCCAAGGATTATAGTCCATTTACATTTTCTTTACTGTGAAATGCCTAAACATATCTTTGCCTGTTATTTATGCATTCTTTTTTTTCCATTGAAGTATTAATACTTATTCTGGTTACCTAAACCTTTGTCAGTGTATTCATTACAAAAATAGTTGTCCTATATATGGCTTGAGTTTTTCCTTCCTAAAATGCTATAGTAGTAAAATGGGCACAATTTTACAACAATGACATTGATTTTTGTCTACGATTAAAGTGATAATTTTTCAGGAAATTCTAAGTTAGAGGTTTTAAAAATATTTTCAGCATGGATACGTAAGTGATTTGCCCTAGTCATTACAATAAAAGTCATTACATTAAGTCAACATTACATTAAGACAACATTAAGTCATTACAATATATGATTTATTTTTTTAAAGAAACTTTCATTATTTTAAAGTATACATATATATTCAGATTTTGTTTATCACAGTACTCATATGTATAGAACATATACTCATGATAAGTAGAGGGGAATTTCTCTTTTCTTGGAGTTTGTTATGATTTCATAGCTGTTTAACTCATTTGGATAAGTTCATTGTTTTGTTATTAAACTGAACAATATTTAATTTAATTTGAAATCTTGACAACTTCAGCTTGTGTTAATTAAATGTCTAATCACAATTTCTAAGGATGAAGTAGCTTGTTGGTAGAGACATATATCACCTCACAAAGCAAAAATGACTATTACATCTGCATCAGGTTAATAATCGTTCAACTTCAATCTGATGATTCAGGACCTCATCATGATCCTACCCTTCTTAATATTGAAGGATTATATCTGAATATCATGCTGTGTTCATACTACATTAATTTTTAAATTTCCCAAACCAAGTATTTAGTCCTTCAGTAAAATAAATGATTCGTCTACTGTATAAAACAGACGTCTCATTACAGAGCTACTAAGCAGCTATAATCATGATAATAAAAATGATGTTCCTACAATTAACACTCTCAGTTTGGAAAAGTTAAAGTTTGCAAACATATAGAATTCCCATTTGAGCAAATCTTTTATCTTTTTTTTAAACATTACTATTTACTGGATTAAAAAAAGAAGCCATGATATGGTAAATGAGCTTATTTAAAATGTCTGAAGACTCAATTCATAAAACACAAAAGCTAATATAGGACTATGAGAAATATAAAATGTACTGAAAAGAATGTAGGAAATTACAGTTTAGAGAATTTTGAATTTATAGAAGAAAAGAAGTGGAGGGAAACTAACAATTATGTTAATTTAAAAATTTTAAAAATATACAGTGATTAAGAAACAAAAATTGTCATAAGATTATTCAGTACAAATATGAAGACAGTTACTATTTTATTTTGAATTTTAATTTGTATGAGTAATTTGATAATAAGGAGGGAATAAATTTAAAAATTTAAATATACCTATATCTACATTTACATATCTATAGATGTAGATGTATGTCTCTATTTATATCCGTGGCCATATCTTGCAAGCCTTCAAGAATTCAGATAAATAATCAAAACTGCTGTTTAAAATATTACACTTGCTTTGTGAAACATATATGAACATAAAATAAAATTATTGTATAACAGCCTTCCTCTTGACCAGTATGTTTCAATGCATAATAGCCATAGAACTTACCAGAAAGGAACAAAGAATATATCCTCTTTTATTTTTACTTTTCAGGCATTCTTCTAACAATTATATTTGATTAATCGTGTTTTTTATTTCAAGAACAGTGTTTTAAAGCATGGCAGTGTGTTTACATTTAGAATCGGACTGCACAATATGATAGTCACTAGCCACATGTGACCCTTTATATTTAAATTAATTAAAATGAAGTACAATTTAAAACTTAGTGCCTCAGTCCCAACAGCCATACTTCAACTCTCAATGGTCATAAATTGCTGACAGCTATCATTTTGGAAAGGGTATATATAGAATATTTCCATTATTGCAGAAACTTTTGTTGGTCAGCACTGTTCTACAAGCCATCAAATACAATGATAAACAGTTAAACTACTAATATGAAAGGATTGGAAAAATGGCAATATAAGAAGGCAGTATAATAGAGTGATTGAGAAACCTGGCTATACAGTACGATATATAGTTTGAATTCTGGTTCCAGAATTTACTAAATGTGGAGCCTTGAGGAAATCACTTGACAACTCCTCCATGTATCAGTTTTCTGGCTGACTAAATGAGCCTCAAATTGTTCATAGCATGCTACTAAAAAGGCTAGTTAAAATAATGTATACAGCATGTATAGTGAATTGTTAAATCTGGAGTGGACACTCTTAACAAAAAAAAGCAACAACTTTTTACTGTTTACTAACAATTTATTTAAAAGATTACTCACCATATCACAAGAAATGTGAAATGGAAGAAGTGGAAAGACCCTTAAAAGGCACTAAAGTGATTACTGTTCAACAAATAGCCATCATCGTGTAATGTTCACAAAAAGCAGTTATATGTTAAAATATGTATTAAAAATATTTGTCAAAAATCCCTGGATTTTCATTAATTAAATTATTTCTGATCCCTCCTGTTTTTACCTTAAATTTCTAGTAATATTTTAAAATGAGAATTGTTGAAGAGAAAAATTCACTAATCTATTTAAATTCACTAATCTATTTAAACAACAGTGAATTAAACACAAGAAAATTCCTGCAAATCTTAGCCATCTCAGAGAAGCGATCAGATTAGAATCATTAGTCAAAAACGTTTTGTGCCAATCCCATCTACTTATCGAGGATCCCTCAAAACTCAGTTGCCTCTTAAAGTAAAACCTCTTTCAGAATGCAGTAACTGCTTTAAGGTGGATTTTAAGTCTTGATCTTGATCTGATCTGAGAGTCATTTAAAATTTTTTCCAAAGCTTAGGCAAGTTAAATAGAAAACTACAACATTTATAATAAACCCAAGGATCCTCAATCTACATTATATATTTATAGATTTGTAGGATGCTCAGATAGAAAAAAAAAAAAAAAGGAAGGCAGAGTGGTAAGATCTGAGAATAACTTAAGTGTCTCCAAATATCATAGGAAATCACAGGGGTTTAGAAAAGCTGAATAACTTTGAGCTGGTCAGTCCTGTGAAAATAGATAGATAGATAATTGTCAGAATTTGTAGAGGATCCTTAACACTTTTATACAGAACACAGTAGACTCTAACACAGGTGTAACCACAGCTATTCCCTTACATTTGGTGAATATACTTAACCAAGAAGTAGAAAATTGAAGTATGCAACAAAAATGGGATTCATAAATTGCCCATTGCTAGATCTTCAACTTTTGCTGAACATTTGAGAATCTCATAACAAAAGCAGAATAAGACAATAAACTGGTGACTTTCAGATAAAACAATTAGATACTTACACCCCAATCTCTAAGTGCCAGGGGAGGGAGCCTTTTGATAAAGATGACTATAGATATTGTAAGCAGAATAGGCTTGACAAAAAGAATTGTACTATGTCAAAAGACTGAAATAAAGAAATAAGATGGTTCAAAAACAGAGAAGTCCCAAGGGGGGAACAAGTATCTGATTCCCCGTTTTACCCTTAAATTCATAAGACATTTCTGAAAATGTTAAGAGAAAAGCTTGCGAAGTATGTACTGATATCCTTACCGCTATAGCAGTCTTAAACTTTTTCATTTTACAAACTCCTGCTCATGGTCAGTAATCTACAAATGTGATAGATATCTTTGAAAAACTTTAGACATTCACTCACCTCAGACTGTAACTTTCACCCACAAACTTTTAACCACAGGAAATGTTTTTCTCCTTTGTGAAAGAATGATGGCTAGGGCTTCCCTGGTGGCGCAGTGGTTGAGGGTCCGCCTGCCGATGCAGGGGACGTGGGTTCGTGCCCCTGTCCGGGGGGAACTCGCATGCCGCGGAGCGGCTGGGCCCGTGAGCCATGGCCGCTGGGCCTGCGCATCCGGAGCCTGTGCTCCGCAGCGGGAGGAGCCACAACAGTGAGAGGCCCGCGTACCGCCAAAAAAAAAAAAATGATGCCTAATTCACGAGAGAAAGAGAGAACCTGGGAAGATGTAATTGCCCAAAGAAAAGGTATCCTGATGGCCTCTTCCTTGAAATCTCTGAGGAGTCCCCTAGTCATCATTAGAGTGTAATTTGAATATTGATTTGCTGATATCTTTTTTTCTAAATAAAACCCAAATTGAAGACCTCCAGGACATACAGATTCATTAAGTGCCAAATAGTCTACTAATATTAACAGAATTATTGGAGCTAAACTTCTAAAGATTCAGATAGACCCATTAAAAACCCGATTAGGTTTTTGCAATACTCTCTAAACAGGAAGCTAAAGAAGTACTAAAATCATTAGTTGATGACCTAAATAGAGAAACAACTCCTCACACCTTGTACTAGGTCTTATAATACTCTTATCCTTTCAACCAAGAAAACGAGTGGAAGAGAGGGTAGATTTGTTCAGAACCTCAGGTCCATAAATAAAATTGTCAATATCTACTTTCCTGTGGTACAGGATCCAAATACTATTTTTATCTTCAGGATCAATTGAGGCTACATATCTTACGTTGTAATGATGTGTTCTGCTTACTTTAAGTGACCTTTTAGATCAAGATAGTCAACACCTGTTGCATTATTTCCTGGGAAGTCACAATATATCTGGAATCTCAATCTCAGAAGTTGACTGAGGCATACTTCTACTTTTTACAAACTATTAGTAAAAAACTCAGACATCTTAAATCTACACTTATCCAGTATGTGGTTGATCAATGGCTATGTTTGAAGGATGAGGTGACCTCCGAGATGAAGTCCATTGATCTATTCACTGTTTTATTTCAGAGACACATAAAGTTTAAACAAAAATAGTTACACTTCTATAAAAACAAAGTATATTACTTAGGACATACCTTCTTTATTTGAAGAAGGTAGATTCTTCAGTCTGGACAGACTACATGCCATGTAGAACTTTCCTTGGCCTATCATTACAGTCAATTAAGAGTATTTATGAGGTTAACTAGCTGTTGCAATCCATTGTTTCTCAACTTCTTTGATATTTCCTCAGTGCTGAAACTACTTGGGGGTCAAAACATGAGCAGGCACTTTAAGATTTAAAATAAGCTATTCAATAGCTTTCTTCCTTGCACCTACCTTATTATGATAAATCTTTCTACCTATACACACATGAGCAGTCTGGACAACTGATTTAACCACATAGATATCATCAGACCTGTAGGGTACTTAAACGTCTCTCTTGACACTGTGTCCATAGCCAATTAATGATGTCTAAGGCCAAGAGCATGTTTATCTTCCCAGGGTAGAGGTTCAGGGACTGAGGAATATGTTAACTCAAGGAGATATTGTCAGGGGCTGCTTTTATTTTTTTTGGTGAGAACAATTTCATAAGTTCACATTGAAAAAACATCTCATCTCTTAGGAGTTTGTACATCCTCATACACAGTGATATATTAATAGTACATTCAAAATGCCTTTTGAACTGTGATCAAATTGATATTTAAAATTGTGGTTTGGAAACTGGTTCACATGTCGAAGGATTTCATATAATTGTTCACAGGACAGTCATCAAATAGAAGACTTAAGAGGAAAATTTGTGACAGCTTATGGTAGAAGTGGAAGTATTTTTTTTCCTTAAATTTCAAATCATGGCATTTGCAGTATTCCAAGAAATATATTAGGTGTTATAGAAGTGGTTAGAATAGTTTTTTGTTTCTGATGATCTCAGTAGATAGTTTTTTTTCCCACTTTGTGTTCTTATGCATACATAATAAACATTCATGCTACAAGCTCTGAATTACCTGCCTACTGAAGGAAACTCTGACACAGTGATACATAACAAATGACTGTTTACAGCAGCTCAGATTAGTCCAAGAATATCATTTCCACATCACTGCTCTCAGCCAGCCAAAAATGGTAAAAATAAATCAGCTTCCTCCACTAATGCCCAAAGTGCTAAACAGCACCAGTTTACCTTTACTAAAGCCAGTTAAACCTTTTAAAAAAAGACATATAGAGAATTTTCAAATGAGCATTAACTTCCTTATTTACAATTAAGAACTTTTCAATAATTTTGAATATCCTTCATGGTATACTTAAAAAAATTTAAAGAGCTCTTTTAGTTAGCATTGTAAATAGCAAATAATCATATAAGTGATACTAAAAGTCTGAATAAACTTAAAAGAGCAATATTTTAAAAGGGCAGGCAAAGGTTCAGTATTCTAGCAATATTCTAATAATCAGGATATAGTAATGTATTCAAGAGAAAATGTTGTCTCCTGAAATATCAATTCCTTGTCACAAAGAACTTTCAATATTATTTATACCAGAAATCATAATAATCTTTTAGAAATAAATCCTAGTTTATCCAAATCCAAGGGAACAGTTTATTAAATTTCATTTCAATCATGTGTACCTGTAGTCATACACATATAGTATTTTAAAGGCATATCTTAACTCATTTCAATTTTAAAGGAGGTATATCATTTCAATTTTAAACAAACAGCAAAACATAACCACAGTATAAAAGCATTTATAAAGTATTTTAATTTTTGAAAATTAGTATGTTCTTTTCAAAAACTTAAGGGTTTTAGTATATCTGTTACATAATTTCCTCATGCTTTATATTATTCTAGATTGATATGTATACTTGTTAACACATGGAACATTTTCATACTTGTTAATTATGAGCAAAATGTTTAAGTGTTAAACACAAAGTTTCTAGGCTTCTGCATACAGTGGATATTAACAATCAAACTTTATTAAATATAAATATGTAAACTTCAAACTTTCATCTAGAGTTGAAATATCTAGTACTGTGACTGCTCATATAAAAATGCTGTTATTTCACAGTGATTACAATATTTACAAAATAGGACCTCAAATAATGATGCAAATAAGAACATCTTTTGCTTGTGGAAGAGTTTTTTTGTTTTTTTTTTTTAGTATGAAGACGTAAGTTTTACTTACTGTCTTTCTATTTTTATTTTTATTTTTTTGGGGGGAAGATTTTTGTTTTGTTTTTTAATTTGCTTTCTATTTTCTAGTTTGAAAAATTACCATAAAAATGGTAAACACAGAAGTCTTTTCTTTTTATTGTTACTTGTGTTTGTGCATACTCTTTGAAATCTCAAGATTAATTTGTTCTACCTTTTATTACACCACTCCCTTTACAACTGCTGTGATAACCAATCCCCTATATAACATGACAGCAGAACATATAATTTCCTGTGTTCTATATAAATAGCTGCCTCTTTCTGAAGGAGAAACAGTAAACTTCTGATACTGAAAATGTATTTAAGTTCAAAATGTGAATGAAAATTCTTTCAGACCCATATATTTCAAGACAAAGTAACAGACTTTTAGAGCAACTCATGTAGTTTACCAGTCTGAACAAATCCCTGTCTGGGTCAGCCATGACCCCATTGGATCCCATTTCTTAAGTTGCTATAAGGTGCTTCCCTAGTTCCCCCTGTCAAGACACTACTGAATCACTGTTCAGGAGGTGTTCCCACATTTCTTCACAAGCTTGATAGACTCAGTTTGTTCTCTACTTCCCTGTTATCTTTGTGGGACTTTAATATTTTCTATTCTAAGCAACTCCTGAGAATCAATAGAGAAGAATGAAATGAAAGAACAATAATAATAACAAAACCTTCTCACACTTATTACAGAAAAAGTTAGAGATAACACAAAAATATACTTTAAGGAAATAATTTTTACATAGAACTCTAAGGCACGTGATTCTAGATATCCAATGGAAATACTTTTAAAATTTTCATCTATGACTTGATGTTTTTCTTTTCTAAAAAGAAAAGGATTACAATACATTCCTAACTTAAAGGTGTTCCCTCAATGAAAACTGGAAAGTCTTTACTTACAAAACATTTCAGACAGAAAAAGGACAAAAAATTTGGATTAATGAAAGCAATGATATTATAATTGATTTAATCTCATTTGAACCAGTTCAGAAATGCTAAACGCATGAAAAATTCAACATAGGCCATGGAGTGGCAATTTTTCTAACTTATACTCAGAGATGCAGCTAAGTAATTATTAAATATATGGTAGGTTGTGTTTTATTATTTACCTAAAAATCTACATATTTAGATATCAGAAAAAGAAAACATATATTTGAGCTTACATTAAGAGATGGAAAAAACTAAGCAGAACTTTGTTAATAATATACAGTTACGTCTGAAATACGTAAGCAGGATCCTAAGACAACCCTGAGACTTCTGCCTCCTATATTTTCCTTGCATAGGCAGAACCTGTGAATATAATGAGCTATCACTCCTGTGATTATGTTGTGCCATCTGACAAAATGGATATTATTCTTGGTGGAGCTGATAATCAAACCAAAGAATTTTCTTTGACAGGCATCAGAGGAAGATTTGAGAAAGATGTCCTGCTGGTCTGGAAGAAAGCAAGCAGCCACATTGTGAATTGCAGATGGGGAAGGGCAGCTTCTAGTTGCTGAGAGCAGTTTGGTGCCAACAGCTAGCAAAGAACAGGCAAGGAAATGAAACTCTTCCAACAGCCAGTAAGTTTTTGCAAGAGGATCCTGAGCCCAAGATGAGAAAGGCAGCATTGGGGACATGTTGATTTCAGCTTTGTGAGACTCAGCAGAGGACCCAACGAAATTATCCCCAGACTCGTGGCCCACAGAAACTGTGAGAGAATAAATTTGCTCTTTTAAATGAATAGATTATGGTAATTTTTAGAATAAAGTGATAGAAAACTAATGCAAATGCAAAGAGAATGAAATGTAAGTTTAATTACTCATTCTTTTGACTTTCATTTAAGGCTGTGGCCCTGCATCCTTACTTTCTAATGCATGTTCCTTGAAAGGATAATATCACTCCAACACAACATTCATGAAATGAGTAACCTTAGTGTATTTGCTCAAGCTAAGATATTTAGATACACACACTTAGAGTTTGGAAAAGAACTGTTGTACTGTGGAGGCTTGCCCAGAAAAGCTAAGTTGTATGGCTACCAAAAAGGCTACAAAATGGCTCCCAAACTGGTATTTCATAATTACATCCAAACTGATCAGATACCAGTTATTGAACTGATGGATTGAAATGAATTTACAATATGAGACTAATGTATTAACCAAAAATTATCAATTTATAAAACCATCAATGTCTCTTCCAGTAATAGGAATGTTTGAGTCCTTTGTTTAGGTCATGCCTGTCTCAGTACCGAGGCGGCTGACCAGCAGCATGTGCAATTACTTGTATGGTAAACATGGAATCAGAGAGACGAGGAGCAGAATGTCCTGAGCAATGGGTTATTCAATCCTTGGGATTGCCTGATACTATTTGAGTGTCTTCACTGAGAATACCAACTCGCCTGTCAAATCTAAGCTTTCTAAAAAATGGTTCAAACATATACTCCATAATTTTATAAGTCCTATTAATTTCTAAATTCTAGTTTTGGCTATTTCTTCATCTGACCATAGATCTGACCAATATCTCTTTAAATTTTTCAGTATTATGTTGAATACGTCACTGGTGCCAGTAAAGCAGCCAATTTTTCAGAATTAAAGGTATTCCCTATGCTTTCATTATGTGGTGATGAAATTACTTAGCACTCAAAGGTCATCCACATATCTCATTTCAGGAAATAAAAATCACTCCAAATATTTTAATTAAGAAGAGATTTAATGCAAAGGATTTCAGGTGTACAACATAATTGGAGGGACTGAAGAAGAAGGTTTGGTGCTGAATTTTTGGCACACACACCAAAGCACACAGCAGCTGTCAATGCATTGCCTCTAAGGATCCAAGAAATTGGTGAATACTCATCAGAAGATTCAGTACAGGGCTCTGGACCATGATGTGAATGAGAAATGAAACTTTGCTATTCAAGTCACTGAGATATGAAGAAGATGTGTATATTTGAGTTAGCAGGTCTATTACAAAAATATGTCCTTTTAAATACTATTATTATTAGAATTTTTAACCTGGAGTGTATTTGAAATTATGAAAGACATATTTCCTTTTTAAGTTCAAGATGATATGTTTGCTTCAATATGTATAAAAGAAAATAATGATGTCTAATATATGTGACCCAAATCCATAATCTTGCTATGTATACTGCTTTTTGTAATGGCTTTTGTAATGTAATAATCTGTGAAAAATAAAAAACCCTTTTGCAGTAGTTCCACTGTAATTATGGCAAATATTAGAATAATTATATGAGAGAGAGTCTTGTGTTCAGGTGGCCCACTGTCATTGAATATCTTCTTCCCTGAGGCCATGATCACGACTACACCTTTGTCATCACTTTCAATGTAAGTAATCGAATATCAGTGGTATATAATACTAATCTACATTCCTCCAAACCAGGTTTAATCTGGAAATGTAAGTCATCTAGGCAATTATGAGTCTCTCAATTCCATTTAATTCTTAGTACTTGTGTCTCAGCAAATTGTGAGACCGTTCTTAGGATGAGTATTTTGGGTGACTCAGACCCTCCTCAGGTTGCTGTAGATTAGACTGAGATTATTCTCTTGGGTTACTCAAGCTGTCCTGGACATTATTTTTGTTGTTTCCTTAAAAAATAATTCTATAAAATTACAAATCATATTGTCACAAAATATTAGTACACATGCTGATATTTGTCTTTATATTTGCTTTGGATCAGAATAAAGTCAAATCTAACTTAAGTCTGATGAGTTTCTAGTTCAAGTGGTAAAAAATGGTGGAAGAACTGAGTCTTCACATGATATATGAATGTAGCAAGTTAAACAAAAGAATCTGGACTATTTAATCGAGCACCCTGTTAATTTTGGAATAAGAGGTATTGCAATTGTTTTATTGTACTGCTTTGTAACAATTTATTATAAGAAATTGAAATATGATAAAGTGAAAAAATGGTGTTTTGGCTTCCAGCAATCATTGAATTAGATACCCACTTGCTGTATATGTCAATTAGAATGAAATGTTAACTCTTTCTAAAGTGGAAGAGACAGTTTTACAAAGTTATTAAGTAATATATCATCAAAATGGAATTTGAGAACTGATGTCTTAAAATGTATTTTTATTACAAGTGATTTCTTGTTTTACCTAAATACCAAATAAATATTGACTTCATTAATATTTTATGAAGAATATTTACACGTATATTTTCTGCATTCTTCATCATGTATAGAAACAGATTAATTATATAATTACACCTGAGGCTACATAATTTTACCATTTTCACCAACTTAAGTGATAATGTACAAACTTATAACATTTATCACATTTTATTAAAATGAAATTAAACTGATTATATAGTTTTGTTTATATTAATATATATATACATGTATCCTTTTTCCTACAGTTGATTAACAGGTAAAAGCATAAGGAATTTACACTTATTTTTAATATATCTGTATATAGTGATAATTGAAAAAATATTATCAACTTGAGATTTTGAAAAAAACTTCACCTTTGTTGTAAAAACTACTAGTTGTCATCCATCACTCACCACCTAAATCCATTCTTCTTTCTATTATAGTAAAGTGATTTTTGGGGTGGACTCAAACCTGCCCAGTGATCAATACCATTTCTTACATTCCCTGATACCAGGTATAGCTTGTGTCTTGTAGCCAAATGATTGGCTTCTGGACAATGTGATTGAGTGGAGGGAATATTTGCAACTTTTGCATCATGAACTTAAAGGACAACTCTTTATTTCCCATTTTCCATCGTCTTTCTGGACTATACTGCAAATTGTGTGATGGTCATAAGTCTCTTGTACACTGAGGACAAAGATAACAACTTAGTTAGAGAAGCAGAATAGAAATGATCCAGGAATCCAACATAGTGGAGCTCCCATATCAACCTTGGAATGCTTAACCATAAACTGCCACATTACAGACAAAATTCTTTCTGATTTTAGCCATACATCAGGGTCTCTACCACAGCAGTCAAACTATTTCCTAAGTAATACAGATCTTGGTACATAGTTGTAATATTGAATAGAATATAGCCTAAAAGAGCTCTGCGGTCATAGATATTGCAGGCTGGAAACTGACACTTGTTTTGCTGTGGAAAAAACTGTTGGTAATTCTTCCATAAACAAAGTTTACACACCTTAGTGTCTTCATATGTGGAATGCTGCTAATGCTGAATAGATTTTTCGCAACTGTTTTCAGCTATAAGGGAGATTGGGCCTTGTTGTTATTGCCTGTGCCACATCTGGACAAAATTGAAATTTCTGTGTAACATTCAACTGTCTTTAGCCCTAGAGTTGAATTAGTTGACCTGTGGAGAAAGTGGATAGTTGACCTATGGAGAGGGTTTCTATGGTGGAAAACATATTCACAGTGGGAGTAGTGGCAACTTAACAAGCAGCACCTTTATAATTTGGCAGCCAAAAGAGTGGTCTGTGGCAGAGATAATAGTTGGTCCCATTAAATCTATTACTTTTCATCCACCATCATATTTCTAGATGGCAGCATGTTTCAGCTTATAAGAGCAACCTCCTAGGGAAGGCAGATAAATGTGATAGAAGTTGGCTGGGTCTCCAGCTCTACAGGTCTGCCAAAGCAGCATTGGACTGATGATACTCTGGAACTGAGTGTAGAGAGAGAAACTATTGAGCTTTATCAATGTCTATTTTAAAGTCTCTATCAGAGCAACCAAGTTATAGTCCCAATAATATACCCTTTAAAAGGAGTTCAAACATTACTCAAAGTTAACAAGATAATCAATTTTTTTAACATTTTAAAAAATGTTTCAAAAACACCAAGAATGCTCAAAAGCAAGTCCCAAACAAATGATAATATAATAATCCTTGCATTTAACAATTTTATTATTAATAGAATAAATTCTCCAATCATTAACTGAATTTCTAAAGAAGTGATTAGCCAGATATGTTTTGATTCTGGGACCATAATTGTCAATTTTAGGATCTGATAATATTTCCTTTGTAAATACCAATTTTAATAGGCTTATTTGTCTTGTATTTTTACACAAGTTTTGCTTTTTTCATGATGTACGTGAGATTCTTTTGGTCTCAGATTTAATTAGTGTATTCTGCTCTATTCTACATGTTGTCAAAAATCATAGACTAACAGCCCTAAGAGCAACTTGTAAAATACTCTTGTTTGCTACTTTGACAGGAAGAACACTATATTTAAGTCAATGCATACAGTTACCAGGAATTTAATATTTTCCCCTTATAAGTAGTGTATATACATTATTTGAGAAATTTCTTTTGGGGAAAGTAGCTTAAGTGCATGTATTATTTCCTAGTTTGTTGTTATGAAAAAGATATACTAATTCAGAAATGGGGAATTGTGATATAAGCAAAAGGATAATCTGAAATATTGATGTCATGACACTATTGTTGGCCATAAAAAATATGATCTCACAGGATACATGTATTTGCAATTGTGACTACAATTGCAGCAAATAAAATATATGCCTTCTATATTGATGAATCTACTGATGTTTCCAACAAGTCTTGGTTGATAACTTATGCCTACATTTGCACCCATCCAAACAACTTTACTGGTGAGGATATGGCATTAAAAACTGGCCAACATTACAAATAGAAGAAGGTTTTTAAAAATATTGGGCAGATTTATTCAAGGTGATATGGTTTTATCTGAGAATGGCATTTAAGAAGTTTTATGGAAAGGGATACTGTACAGATGTAGCACAAGAGCAGACTTAATTGTTCTTCAAGCTTTAAACTTTAATTTGGAAATACCTTTATATACATAAACAAAGACTTTTCAATAAAAATTGAATTCTCATCTGAATAGAGTCATTAAAAAGGTAAATGTTATTAATTCCAAGATACTGAATTAACAATTAACATTTTAAACATTGTGTGAGAAAATGAAATGATCTCACACCCAGCTTTTACTTCCTTTAGAAATGTGTGATTGTTGTGGGACTATGTGTGTGTGTGTGTGTTTGTGTGTGTGTATATGTGCATAAATATATATAAAAATGTATATATTTAATTTGAAATCTGAAGTCAGACTTTATATGATAGAAGGTAAACCTGAAAAGCTTGATTGATTTTATAATGAGGACTGACTTTGCAAATTAAAGAGCAAACACCTTCTATAAATTGAATAAGTGAAAACTAAAGGGCTATAATTTTGGTAAAAATAAATATAAAGAAAGTGGTAAGATAACATTGATAATCCAAAAAGCACTCCATTGGAAGCAACCTAAATGCCTGTCAACAGATGAATAGATAAAGAAGGTGTGGTACATATATACAATGGAATATTACTCAGCCATTGAAAAGAATGAAATAATGCCATTTGCAGCAACATGGATGGACATGGAGATTATCATACTAAGTGAGGTAAGTCAGACAGAGAAAGACAAATATCCTATGATATCACTCATATGTGGAATCTAAAGAAAATGATACAAATGAACTTATTTACAAAACAGAAACAGACCCACAGACTTAGAGAATGAACTTATGGTTACCGGGGGGAAGGGTGAGGAAGAGGAATATACTGGGAGTTTGGGATTGACATGTACACACTGCTATATTTACAATAGATAACCAACAAGGATCTACTGTATAGCACAGGGAACTCTGCTCAATATTCTGTAATAACCTAAAAAGGAAAAGAATTTGAAAAAGAATAGATACATGTATATGTATAACTGAATCACTTTGCTGTATACCTGAAACCAGCACAACATTGTTAATCAACTGTGTTCCAATATAAAACAAAAATTAAAAAAAAAAAACACTCCACCGACAAAGATGTTTTCAGATTAACAATATACAAGTGTTCATTCTTTTATAGCATATCAGTTTCAAAAAGATTTCTAGAAGTAAAAATTTAACCAGTCATTTTAAAAGAGTAGTATCTCTTTGCTCAGCATTAATAAAGTTGTTTGGTATTTTTCACAGAAATTGATAGTGATGTGAATTATTGGAAAAAATGTATTTACAAGTCAGACAGCTCCCTATTGCTTATTTCAAAAAATTGAAAAAATATCCAATTGCTTTGTTAGCTAACAGATTATTGTATCAGCTAGGATCCAGACAATAGAACCAAGCCCATGCTGGGGTGGTCCAATACAAGGAATTTACTATGGGCTGTACTTATGAGTGACTTAGAAGGGCTGAAAAGCTAAAGAGAAAACAGTGAACCTCCTGGATATTAGTAGCATTGGGATACTGGAAGGACAAATGGAGTTGTGTCACATGAGTAAGAGCTCCCACTGACTGCTTGCAAGAACTCCCTTGTCAAGGGATCAGGGAAATGGATTTCACAGGGAGGTGTGGTAAATGAAACTGAAAATAAATAGGCAAATGGCCAGCATAATTCACACCTTGGCCGCTCAGCATCCATTTTATTCCTCCCACCCTTATTTAACTCCCATTCAAAAACATCATGTTTCTACTTAATAAGCAGTACTAATATGTAACTATTCTTCATAATGAAATTTCTTTCACAGTCTCCTTCACGAGAGGAGGTGATGTCTTCCTTCATTTTCCCTGGTTTACAGAGGACAGCCACCACAGACTTTCTTAAGGACACTGGTGTTTCCCAACCAATTTATTTAAAGACACATAACTGAAGAAACTAACCAGATAATACAGGCACAAACTATGTTTTGTGTCCAACCTTTTCTATGTGCCCTAGTACTTATAGATCATGTTTTTGTGGGTGAAGGGCAATAATCAAAGTAGAATATATGACAAACTGCAATCCATATCAGTTTAGGGGTGACTCGATGGGCTTACATACCTAGCATGATAGTCCCAATGTTCTCCAAGGGCAGTTATAGGAAGCTTTTAGGTACAGACATAATACTGAAGTATATTGGGGGATGACTACAACTCATATGACATCATCCAGAGGAACTCAAAACTTGGAGGTCAAAAGTATATACTCAAATTGTACTCAAGCAAGAATAATTCATTAGTAACATGTTTGATGGAAAAATCAACAAAAGCCAACATGCCTGTAAAAAGTGTCAAGTGAAATTGTCACTGATTTAGGACCCCTAGGGCAAACAGAGTTTTTTTTTTTTTCTTTTTTTGTGGGATATTTGTTCCCTGACCAGGGATTGAACTCCAGCCCTCGGCAGTGAAAACACGGAGTCCTAACCCCTGGACCACCAGGGAATTACCCAGAGTTTCTCTTTACTGAGGAGAGACACACTGAGGAAGACAACTTATTGTCACACATTGGTTTCTTACGAGGGAAGTTACTTCAGGAAGGAGGGAAAGTATGACAAGCAGCCTGGAAAATATCACAGCTTTAGAAAACTGGATAAAACAAATTCAACAAATAGCATGCTAAGGAGGAAAGGTATAAGCAAAAGAAGCTCAAGAATCTTCAGAGCAGAAACAAGGAATAAACCTATGGAAGATGTGTGATTGTTTTCTACCAAATAGATACATGAGAAATCCAAATAAAAAGCATATTCTGTGCAACTGAGTGAGGACTCTTTCAGACGTCTCTAAGAATGCCTGCTATTTTCTTTCTCCTGTTTTGCTTTTTTTTTTTTTTTTTTTGCTGTACACGGGACTCTCACTGTTGTGGCCTCTCCCGCTGTGGAGCACAGGCTCCGGACGTGCAGGCTCAGCAACCATGGCTCACAGGCCCAGCTGCTCCGCGGCACACGGGATCCCCCCGGACCGGGGCACGAACCCGCGTCCCCTGCATCGGCAGGCGGACTCCCAACCACTGAGCCACTAGGGAAGCCCTTGCCTTAATCTTTATTAAAGCTTTTTGTAAATATACACTGTGGAGCCTTGTGAGTTGTAAATATCTGACTCTGTGTAACTGGAGCAGTACTGGTTGCGTAGCTCTTCAGAGTCGACTCACAGCTCTTCACAGACCGCATGTGATACTGAAACAGGGATGCAAAATATACAATTTGGATAACCAAGCCTTAAAACTATTAACATCCCCTATTTATCTTTAGTAACCCCAAGAAACATTATTGCAAGGAGAAAAATGTAACAATTCTCACCACATGCTTGCAGGCCTGTGGGAATTCATCCAAAACTTATTGAGTTTTACCTAGATATGTCCAACAAAGAACTGAGGCGAGGACATCCTAAGAGAAATACTAGAGGATTATTTCCCAAAGTTTAAGAAACTCTTCATTTGAGGGGTCTATGGAATAATGAGATGGGTGAAAAACTAATAAGCCAAAAATATCTTGACATACAAAGGTGAAATTTTAAAACAATGAGAATCCTAAAAACTTCTGATACTTGATAGAGGTTTGTGTACAATTTAAAATCAACTTAAAAGGGGTGCCTTCAAGATGGCAGAGGACTAAGACATGGAGATCACCTTCCTCCCCACAAATCATCAAAACTACATCTACATGGGGAAAAACTCCTACAGAACACTTACTGAATGCTGGCAGAAGACCTCAGACTTCCCAAAAGTCAAAAAACTCCCCATGTACCTGGGTAGGACAAAAGAAAAAAGAAAAAACAGTGACAAAAGAATAGGGATGGGACCTCCACCTCAGGGAGGGAGCTGTGAAGGAGGAAAAGTTTCCACACACTAACAAGCCCCTTCACTGGTGGAGACAGGGGTGGGCAGGGGGGAAACTCCAGAGCCACGGAGGAGAGCGCAGCATCGGGGTGTAGAGGGCAAAGCGGAGAGATTCCCACACAGAGGATCAGTGCTGACCAGCACTCACCAGCCTGAGAGGCTTGTCTGCTCACCCGCTGGGGCAGGCAGTGGCTGGGAGCTGAGGCTCGGGCTTCAGAGGTCGGATCCCAGGGAGAGGACTGGGGTTGGCGGCGTGAACACAGCCTAAAGGGGGCTAGTGCTCCACGGCTAGCCGGGAGGGAGTCTGGGAAAAGGTCTGGAGCTGCCGAAGCAGCAAGAGACCATTGTTTCGGGGTGCACGAGGAGAGGGGATTCAGAGCAGCACCTAAACAAGTTCGAGCCACGGTTATCAGCGTGGACACCAGAGATAGGCATGGAACACTAAGGCGGCTGCTGCAGCCACCAAGAAGCCTGTGTGCAAGCACAGGTCACTCTCCACACCTCCTCTTCCAGGAGCCTGTGCAGCCCACCACTGCCAGGATCCCGTGATCCAGGGACAACTTCCCCAGGAGAACACTGCGCACCTCAGGCTGTTGCAACGTCATGCTGACCACTGCTGCCACAGGCTCGCCCCACATCCATACCCCTCCCTCCCTGTGAGCCTGAGTGAGCCAGAGGCCCCTAATCAGTTGCTCCTTTAACCCCATCCTATCTGGATGGGGAACAGATGCCCTCAGGCGATCTACACACAGAGGCGGGGCCAAATCCAAAGCTGAACCCCAGGATCTGTGCCAACAAAGAGAAAGGGAAATTTCTCCATGCAGCCTCAGAAGCAGCGGATTAAATCTTCACAATCACCTTGAGGTACCCTGCATCTCTGGACCTGAAGGGACAACAAATCATCCCAAAATTGAGGCAGTGGACTTTGGAAGCAACTTTAGACTTGGGGTTTTCTTTCTGCATCTAATTTGTTTTTGGTTTTAGGATTATTGTAGTTTAGTATTTAGAGCGTATTATCATTGGTAGATTTGTTTATTGATTTCATTGCTCTCTTCTTTTTCTTTTTTTAGTAGAGTTTTTAGCAGTTGATATCACTGGTGGATTTGTTTTATGGTTTGGCTGCTCTTTCTCTATTCATTTTTTAAAATTGATTTTATTTTTAATATATTTTTTCTATTTTAATAACTTTATTTTATTTATGTATTTTTCCTTTTTTTATTCTCCCTTTTCTTCTGAGCTGTGTGGCTGATAGGGTCTTGGTGCTCTGGCTGGATGTCAGGTCTGAGCCTCTGAGGTAGAAGAGCCGAGATCAGGACATTGGTTCACCAGAGACCTCCCAGCGGCATGTAATATCAAACTGTGAAAGCTCTCCCAGAGATCTCCATCTCAACACTAAGACCCAGCTCCACTCAACAACCAGCAAGCTACAGTGCTGGACACCCTATGGCAAACAACTAGCAAGACAAGAACACAATCCCACCCATTAGCAGAGAAGTTACCTAAAATCATAATAAGATCACAGACATCCCAAAACACACAACTGAACGTGGTCCTGCCCAACAGAAAGACAAGACCCAGTCTCATCCACCAGAACACAGGCAACAGTTCCCTCCACCAGGAAGCCTACACAACTCAATGAACCAAACTTACCCACTGAAAGCAGACACCAAAAACAAAGGGAAATACGAACCTTCAGCCTGCAAAAATGAGACCCCAAACACAGTAAGTTAAGCAAAATAAGAAGACAGAGAAATACACAGCAGATGAAGGAGCAAGGTAAAAACCCATCACACCAGAAAATGAAGAGGAAATAGGCAGTCCACCTGAAAAAGAATTCAGAGTAATTATAGTAAAAATGATCCAAAATCTTGAAAATAGAATGGAGAACATACAAGAAATCTTTAACAAGGACCAAGAAGAACAGTAAAGAGTAAACAAACGATGAACAACACAATAAATGAAATTAAACATTTGCTAGAATGAATCAATAGGAGAATAACAGAGGCAGAAGAATGGATAAGTGACCTGGAAGATAAAAGAGTGGAAATAACTACTGGAGAGCAGAATAAAGAAAACAGAATGAAAAGGATTCAGTACAATCTCAGAGACTTCTGTGACAGCATTAAATGCACCAAAATTCAAATCATAGGGGTCCCAGAAGAAGAAGAGAAAAAGAGAGGGACTGAGAAAATATTTCAAGAGATTATAGTTGAAAACTTCACTAACATGGGAAAGGAAATAGTCCAGGAAGCACAGACAGTCCTATACAGGATAAATCCAAGGAGAAATACACCAAGACACATCTTAATCAAAATATCAAAAATTAAATACAAAGAAAAAATATTAAAAGCAACAAGGGAAAAGCAGCAATTAACATACAAGGGAATTCCCATAAAGTTAACAACTGATCTTTCAGAAGAAGCTCTGCAAGCCAGAAGGGAGTGGCAGGACATATTTAAAGTGAAGAAAGGGAAAAAATTACAACCAAGATTACTCTACCCAGCAAAAATCTCATTCGGACTCGATGGAGAAATTAAAACCTTTACAGACAAGCAAAAGCTAAGAGAATTCAGCACCACCAAACCAGCTTTACAACAAATGCTAAAGGAACTTCTCTAGGCAGGAAACACAAGAGAAGGAAAAGACCTACAATAACAAACCCAAAACAATTAAGAAAAATGTAATAGGAACATACATATTGATAACATCCTTAAATGTAAATGGATTAAATGCTCCAACCAAGAGATATAGACTGGCTGACTGGATACAAAAACAAGACCCATATATATGCCATCTACAAGACACTCACTTCAGATCTAGAAACAAATAAAGACTGAAAGTGATGGGTTGGAAAAAGATATTCCACGCAAACGGAAATCAAAAGAAAGCTGAAGTAGCAATTCTCATATCAGAAGAAATAGACTTTGAAAAAACACTATCACAAGACACAAAGAAGGACACTACATATTGATCAAGGGATCAACCTAAAAATAAAATATAACAATTGTAAATATTTATGCACCCAACATAGGAGCATTTCAATACATAAAGCAAATGCTAACAGCCATAAAAGGGGAAATTGACAGTAACACAGTAATAGTAGGGGACTTTAACAACCCACTTTGGCCAAAGGATAGATCATCCAAAATGAAAATTAGTAAGGAAACACAAGCTTTAAATGACACATTAGACAAGATGGACTTAATTGATATGTATAGGATATTCCATCCAAAAACAACAGGTTACACTGTCTTACCAAGTGCTCATGGAACATTCTCCAAGATAGATCATATCTTGGGTCCCATATCAAGCCTTGGTAAATTTAAGAAAATTGAAATCGTATTAAGTATCTTTTCCAACCACAACACTATGAGACTAGATATCAATTACAGGAAAAATTCTGTAAAAAATACAAACACATGGAACCTAACAATACATTACTTAATACCCAAGAGATCACTGAAAAAATCAAAGAGGAAATCAACAAATACCTAGAAGCAAATGACAATGAAAACACAATGACCCAAAACCTATGGGATGCAGCAAAAGCAGTTCTAAGAGGGAAGTTTATAGCAATACAATCCTACCTCAAGAAACATCTCAAATAAACACCCTAAACTTACACTTAAAGCAATTAGAAAGTAAGAAAAAAATAACCCCAAAGCTAGCAGAAGGAAAGAAATCATAAAGATCAGATCAGAAATAAATGAAAAAGAAATAAAGGAGGGGCCTCTCTGGTGGTGCAGTGGTTGGGAGTCTGCCTGCTGATGCGGGGGATGCGGGTTTGTGCCCCAGTCCAGGAGGATCCCACATGCCACGGGGCTGCTGTGTCTGTGCGTCCGGAGCCTGTGCTCCACAACAGGAGAGACCATGGCAGTGAGAGGCCTGTGTACCGCAAAAAAAAAAGAACAAAAAAAAAAAAAAAGAAAGAAAAGAAAAAAGGAAACAATAGCAAAGATCAATAAAACTAAAAGCTGGTTCTTTGAGAAGATAAACAAAATTGATAAACCATTAGCCAGACTCATCAAGAAAAACAGGTAGAAGACTCAAAACAATAGAATTAGAAATGAAAAAGGAGAAGTAACAACTGACACTGCAGAAATACAAAGGATCCTGAGAGATTACTACAAGCAACTATATGCCAATAAAATGGACAACCTGGAAGAAATGGACAAATTCTTAGAAATGCACAACCTTCTGAGACTGAACCAGGAAGAAATAGAAAATATGAACAGACCGATCACAAGCACTGAAATTGCAACTGTGATTAAAAATCTTCCAACAAACAAAAGCCCAGGATGGGTGACTTCACAGGTGAATTCTATTAAACATTTAGAGAAGAGCTAACACCTGTCTTTATCAATTTTTTGTAAAATATAGCAGAGGGAGGAACACTCCCAAACTCATTTTACAAGGCCACCATCACTCTGATGCCGAAACCAGACAAAGATGCCACAAAAAAAGAAAACTACAGGCCAATATCACTGATGAACATAGATGCAAAATCCTCAGCAAAATACTACCAAACAGAATCCAACAGCATATTAAAAGGATCATGCTCCATGATCAAGTGACTTTTACCCCAGGAATGCAAGGATTCTTCAATATACGCAAATCAATCAATGTCATAGACCGTATTAACAAATTGAAGGAGAAAAACCATATGATCATCTTAATAGATGCACAAAAAGCTTTTGACAAAACTCAACACCCATTTATGTTAAAAACTCTCCAGAAAATAGGCATAGAGGGAACTTACCTCAACATAATAAAGGCCATATATGACAAACCCACAGCCAACATCGTTCTCAATGGTGAAAAACTGTAATCATTTCCACTAAGATCAAGAACAAGACAAGGTTGTCCACTCTCAACACTATTATTCAACATAGTTTTGGAAGTTTTAGCCACAGCAATCAGAGAAGAAAAGAAATAAAAGAATCCAAATCAGAAAAAAAGAAGTAAAACTGTCATTGCTTGCAGATGACATGATACTATACATAGAAAATCCTAAAGATGCTACCAGAAAACTACTAGAGCTAATCAATGAATTTGATAAAGTTGCAGGATACAAAAGTAATGCACAGAAATCTCTTGCATTCCTATACACTAATGATGGAAAATCTGAAAGAGAAATTATGGAAACACTCCCATTTACCATTGCAAGGTAAAGAATATAATACCTAGGAATAAACCTACCCAAGAAGACAAAAGACCTGTATGGAGAAAACTATAAGCTACTGATGAAAGAAACTAAAGATGATACAAACAGATGGAGAGATAAACCATGTTCTTGGATTGGAAGAATCAACATTGTGAAAATCACTATACTACCCAAAGCAATCTTCAACTCAGTGCAATCCCTATCACACTACCAATGGAATTTTCAAAGAACTAGAACAAAAAATTTCACAATTTGTATGGAAACACAAGAGACCCCGAATAGCCAGAGCAATCTTGAGAAAGAAAAATGGAGTTAGAGGAATGAGGCTCCTGACTTCAGACTATACTACAAAGCTACAGTAATCAAGACAGTATGGTACTGGCACAAAAACAGAAATATAGATCAGTGGAACAGGATAGAAAGCCCAGAGATAAACCCACACACATATGGTCACCTTATCTTTGATAAAGGAGGCAAGAATATACAATGGAGAAAAGACAGCCTCTTCAATAAGTGGTGCTGGGAAAACTGGACAGCTACAAGTAAAAGAATGAAATTAGGACACTCCCTAACACCATACACAAAAATAAACTCAAAATGGCTCAAAGACCTTATTGTAAGGCCAGACACTGTAAAACTCTTAGAGGAAAACATAGACACAACACTCTATGACATAAATCAGAGCAAGATAGTTTTTGACCCACCTCCTAGAGAAATGGAAATAAAAACAAACATAAACAAATGGGACCTAATGTAACTTAAAAGCTTTTGCACAGCAAAGGAAACCATAAAAAAGACAACCCTCAGAATAGGAGAAAATATTTGCAAATGAAGCAACTGACAAAGGATTAATCTCCAAAATATACAAGCAGCATATGCAGTTCAATATCAAAAAAACAAACAACCCAATCCAAAAATGGGCAGAAGACCTAAATAGACATTTCTCCAAAGAAGATATACAGATTTCCAACAAACATATGAAAGGATGCTCAACATCATTAATCATTAGAGAAATGCAAATCAAAACTACAATGAGGTATCACCTCACACCAGTCAGAATGGCCATCATCAAAAAATCTATAAACAATAAATGCTGGAGAGGGTGTGGAGAAAAGGAACCCTCTTGAACTGTTGGTGGGAATGTAAATTGATATAGT